>NW_022900928.1:124283257-124411791 GCF_012274545.1 Fukomys damarensis
AAAAAAAAAAAAAAAAAAAAAAAAAAAAAAAAAAAAACCAGGCAATGAGAATGATTGAAAGCTGAAAAAGAGACTAAATTCACTGGTTCCACCTAAATCTTGGCAAACCAGATTTTGAAGGGAAAAGTGCTTGGGATTTTTTAAAGTGTTCCAAATGATTCTCACCGTTAAGGGCATTTAGAAAATACTGACTTAAGGCAACTTGGAAATTATAGTAGGGTGCAAAAGAAGGTGAGCCTGCAAGAAGAAAAATATTTTGTCTGCTTCTATGTCTAGAGATCTGGAAAGTGGCATTAACCTGGGAAAGATTTTTTAAGGAAAGGAATATTTTGCTAGGCCTCCACTGATATGTAATGATGTCACCTGCTGCAGGACTAAGCAAAGACTGCCCTCCTAGTGTAATATACAAGTCAAAGGAGGACTTTGACTCAGGAGCCTAGAGAGAAGGATTAAGCTCTCAAACTTTCAGAGAAGTGAGTGAAAAATAAGTTACATAAACTTAAAGTAAAAAATAAGTAACATAAACTTCTGTCCCTCCCTCCCTTCCTTTCTTACTCTTTTTTCTTTCTTTTTTTTTTTTTTTGAAAAGCTATTATCAACTGTGTAGCCTTTTATCCTTTCACCCCTGAACCTCTCACAAGGAAAGAGACAGAGAATGACATTGAAATCTCAGAAATGAAATTACTACATGGTCAAGAACAAAGACAATAGATCCTGCACTGACCTGAGGGTGACAATCAGAGTCCATAGATTCATGAATATTTTTGTTCCAGCACTCTGCTCATTAGTCAAATGGTTGGCCTAAAGAACCTAAAGAACTCTGATGGAGCTGGCATACAGTTTAGAAAACCCGTTGACCTTTGGAAGGAAAAGAATATGCAGCCGAGGAAGTGGGTGCTGGTGTCGCCTCTGCCAAGTCTGGCCCCAGCAAACTGGACATGTACCTCGGAGATGGTGATGCTGCAGAGTGGACGAGTATCAAAGGAATGGCAGAGGTGGGGAGGGAGGAATGAGAGTTTCTCCTTCACCTGGCAACCCAAATTGACTCTTAGAAAGTCTTTGAGCAGAATTTTGGTCAATAGACTCAAAACCCTGCCTCTTAGCAGTGCTGGGCAATGAGAAATTCCTCTGGGTGCCTTCCTGGGAAGCCAGGACACCTTGTGTTGCTTCCATCTAACAACTTTGTGCTTGTTCTAACGTAGACTCCAGGGGGACACGGAATGCTGCCCACTCTGTTCAATGATACATCCCCTCCGCCTGTGTTGCTGGGCCTGTAGTTGGCTCAAGATATATACTTATTCAATGAGTGAGCAAATCCTTGAGTGTAAACACAGCACGGACAGACACATAGTCTTGCTTTAAGGAGCTCAGCCTACCAGTACAAACAGACACACCAGGACAAAAACACAGCAATGCATCAAGTACTATTGGTTCCGAGTGGTGGAGGAATTCTGTCAGAGGTGGGATGGCAGGAAAAACATGTTGCATGTGGAGGCCAGCAACGGGTGTACAAATGGAAGCATGGAAGGACACGAAAAGTTCAGGATGAACACGGAGTACTGAGGGGATTTGCCTTGAAGATATTACCCCGGGGGTTTTCTCTTTTTTTTTTTTTCATTCTTTAAATCTTTGTTTTTAAACCTTAACTGGTGATCTAACAATATTTTATCTTCTTTGGATTTTAACCCCAAATGTGTTTTATTTTCATGCATATTAAAGACATATTTAAGGAAAATAGTATATAAAACCAATGAAGAAATTTTCTCTATAAGTTGTGCTGAGGTTAAAGAAGAATTGTTCCCTACAGACCATCCATACTCCGATTCCTGCTTTCTTTTCACCTTCAGCTCATATAGCACCTGGAACTCAGCACAGCCGCTCCTCAGTACTACTCTCAATTGCTAGAAAAGCCACTGTCATGAAAGCTGTGTCCTACACACTCTGCAGGACATGCTTTCTTTCTCATCCCATTTTCCTCCTTTCACCTATTTCCTTCTTTTCCCTCAGCCAGCAGTTTATACACCATTACAAGAAGACATATCAAGAGCGCAATTTAAGTGCCCCCTTCCCTGGGCTTCCAGAGCACCTTGTATTTCTGTGACCTTGAATGTGCACACAGTACACTGAATTCTGTCTAACCTGAATGGAGGCAGCTTTCTTTCCTTCTTTTCCCTTTATCCCTTTTTCTCTGCTTCTCTTCTCTCTTCTCTCTCTTCTCTCTCTTTCTCTCTCCTCTCTCTCTCCTCTCTCTCTCTCTCTCTCTCTCTCTCTCTCTCTCTCTCTCTCTCTCTCTCTCCCCTCCCTTCCCCCTTCTCTTTTTCTCTCCCTCCCTTCATTTCTTTCTCTTTTTTTTGGAGGAGGTATTATCTGTCCAGTTCACCCCTGTGAATCACATGCATTTGATCATTACTTCTGTAATAAAATACTGAACTTGAATTTTCTCCTTTCCAATCTAATACACTGCACAACTGGGGACTTGGGTAGGGTAGATAGTTCTAAATCCAGAAGGCTAACCTTGTAGCTTTTCATCCAGCACCACCCCCACCAAATTATGTGCTTATGTTTAGGCACAAGTGTAAAAGCAAGGATATGTGGTAACTGTGTGCATTATAAGAATATTGAATATGTTTCCCATGGGATGCAAAGGACTTTACTACCTATAGAAGAACTGCTATAAAAATGAACAACTGACTCACATCTCAGTGACTTGCTTTCCTCCTTCACAACTTTGGTATTTTGAAGAGGGAACACTACAGGACAGATAATTAACAGATTTCCTAGGTACTCACTGTATTTTATGTGACTTATGAGGTGGAGGTTTGGATGAGATAATTTACTTGTTTGTATTTTGAAGCACCAATGACAGCCCAGCTCACGAAGCTCCACAGCTTGGAATCTGTGTTGTGGGCCCAGTTGGCATCTGCAGCTCTTTGAGTGCAGAAGAGATCTGATCATTGTTCTCTCTGCTGCTTGTTTCTAGGCAGCAGGTTTAGGAAATGTTCTGAATACTGAATTCAAAATTAAAAAAATACACGGGCACACTCGGTTCAGCCAAGGTTTAGATGTTTTCTCTGGCAGAAATTAAAGGGACCAGCAATGGCATCGCCCTTCAAAAGCCCAAGAATGTCAAGGGCAGTGTGTGTGTGTGTGTGTGTGGCGGGGGGGGGGATGAGAGGTCTTTGATATGGATGAGGTGATTGAAGGCTGAGTCTTTAAAAAACCATTCTTCATTTGCAGTCTTGAGCCTCTATGTCAGAGAAATGTAAATTTATTTTCACATAAAAGCATGTCTACAAGTGAGCATATAAGCTTTATTCGGAGTAGCCTAAAACTAGAAACAGCCCCAGTGCCCTTCAGTGGGGGATGATTGGATGGACAAGGGTCCCCTCATCCCATAGCCTGAGGCTCAGTGCTGGAGAGGAGAGAACAAATGGTGTTCAGCAGTGTGGCCTGGTCTCCCGGGTTTGCAGCATGAGAAAGCCAGCTTCACATTTACATGCTGCATGATCCCATTGGGATGACCGCATTGCGGAATTGGAGAGCAGATTGATGGCTGCCGGGGCTTAGTGTGGGAGTGGGTGTAACTGAGGCTGCATTGGCCAGCACTGGGGACCTTGTGGTGACAGCACAATTCTGCACTTGTACCTACTAGCACTGGGGACCTTGTGGTGACAGCACAATTCTGCACTTGTACCTACACCTACCTCTCTCTCTCTCTCTCTCTGACATACACACACACACACACACACACACACACACACACACAAGAACATGCAATGCTGGTTGAATCTGCATGAGCTCTGTTCATCGCACCTGTGTCAGTGTCCTGGTCTGGCCATTGTGCAGCACCTGTGCGGGCCCTGTCAATGTAAGAGGCTGTTGTGAGGGTACGGCAGACTTCTGTGCATTATTTTTTTTTTTGCAGTTTCCTCTTATTCTAGGATTATTTCAGCATAGAAAGTTATGAACATTCATTTCCTTGTGTGTGATAGTTAAAAGTTTATTGTGGTTTTGGGAAGTGAAACCCAAATCCTGGCCATGTAATGTTTCTCCCCTTCAGTTTTAGACATTTTAGATGAATTTTGATTATAAACTATAATATGGTACAGTTGGATACGAATATATAATGAAATGTTGATCTGTTTATGGCTGAAACCAAATGAAAACAAGTTCCTGTGGGTTATAATAAAGAATGCTAATGTTCAGGTTTCTAGCGTCCCAGGCCTGGTGGAGAGGAGCTGGTACATCACAGTGATGCTCACAAGACTGCTGCATGTTTTATCTGTCATTTACCCACACTGGCTTGAATTTGTATATTGCACGCAGCATATGTCCTTTTCCTTACTGATAGCCATAGGGCCCTATGATGAAGACTGCCCGCCTACAACAGGTAACACAGAGCTCACTGGACGTGATGTCCAGAGGGCATCTCTAGGTGGGGTAAGTACTGTATCAATTATGGTATTTTCTCTTACATCTGACAGGAAAAAGTAATCCAAAGTTAATCAAGCAAAAAAGAAATTTAGGGTAATTCACTTGCCTGAAAAGTCCAGGAATATGTGTAGCCCATATCGCTCTTTTTTTTTCCCCATCTCTCTTTCAGCTCTTTTCCTGTTGTGGCTGTGTGAGCAGCTGAATTCTGAACTTGAGTCACATAAAAGCCAAAGTTGCATTTACCTTGGTCTTTCACCTGAAAATCCATCTCACCGGTGTATTTTCAATAGCTCCTACTCTTTCTCTAGTTCATCCTTGGTCACGTTACCATCCCTAAACCAACCATTCAGGGGAATCACTGTGATCTAGTTCAAAGTCATGTGCTTTCCCAGGTATCTGATAGTGGGACTCACAGAATCCTTAAGGTCCCTTCAGGCTTGGCAGAGGAGCAAGAATCTCCCCTTTAAAAATGTAGAGATTCTTACTTTTCTTATTTTGTTAAGAAAATAATCGTTATCAAGCTTGTAGTGGTCACTAGAGAGCTGATGATTTGTGGCTTGCTGTGTGCATTAGCAGAAAACAAAAGTAAATAAGAGATTTATTGTTTGACATGACATAAAATGTCACGTTTATCCTGCAACTGCCTTGTTTCAGAGCTATTTAATAAGTTCATAAAGTTTTTTTTATTTTGCTGCTTCAAACTGCTTTGGTAGAGTTTGTAATCTTTGCAGCAGTATTGCAGAGTTAATTGGCATTGGTTTATATTCAATATAGACTTCATTATTTTCATTCTCCTCAGGAGAAATTCTTAATTTAGCTTTATAATCTCTTTGCTGTAATACACTGATGGTCTGAGCCTTCTGAAATGTGTAATAATGAATGATAATAGGCCCCTGCTGCAAAGCCCTTCCTGTTTGCTCCTTGTTTTCAGTTATGCAAAATTTGGGGATGTTGCGGACCCTGGAAAGACCTCTCTGGTGTGGCAGGTTGTTGCTCTGTGACTCCTGGGGTAGCCACCTCTTGCGTGTGCTCCCTTGCTCAGTCAGAATCACCAGAAGACTCTCAAGTAGAATCTACTGCTGCGTATCATGACTTTAAGTTTCCACTGTGTTCTGACTTCCATTAAGGCATTCCTTCTGCTCATCTCTTGCTTTGGATTTTCTACCCACTTGGATGCACTTCTCAGTTCGGTCTCTGATGTCCTGGGCTTTAAATCACTTAGGCCCTGGTTTGAATTCTTGCTCTTTTATGTTCTCCCGTCATCTTTTATCTCCTCACCATGACTTATTATGGTATCATCCAGTGAACTGTTTGCTCATCACACACTATCAGGATGCCTACCTATTTCTTGGAACTTTTTTTTTTTTTTAATTTCTTGGAACTATGATTAAACCTCTTACCTAAAGCCTCACCACTTTAGGGCAAGCCCAGATTTCAGCTTTTACTTTCTCTCATCTGTCTCCATCCATTAACTTTTCTTCACAGTCCAGCCTGAAAATAAATTGGAAAACATAAGTCCAATAATCTCAACAAACAGTCCATCCTGCCAGCCTATAGGGCATCACTGAATGCCCACTGCATTATCATAAAGACAAACCATGTTAGAAAAGCCTTTAGGACCCTGCTGGCCTCCATGCTATGGACTCCTTCAGCCTCAGCCTCCACTGAATTTTCTTTACCTTCCCCATCTCAGCGCTGCTGGCTCTCAGTGTTGTGTGGAGTTTCTTCCCTTTGATTCTTCATCAAGATGTATCCTATTCATATTTAAGGTTCCAGAAATATTTTCTCAGCAAATCTTCCCTGACCCTCCTCTTCCTGGCCAACCTTTTTTTAATACCACAGCTTTTTTAAAATCTCACAACACCACTGACTTCTCCTTCATAACAATTGCAAAATGTGCAGTTTTACCTTTGAAAAATTTGACTCATATGCATTTCTCCAGTGTGATTCCAAACTCTTGCTGGCCACCTGACCTTTCTCTCTTACTTACTATAGAGTTGCCTGAAGCTAGTCTGGTCTGTCAGCACATCCCAGTCCCAGCACGTTTGTTGACACAATAAATGAACAAGTCAACAAATCAATGACTAAGCTGATGGCTGGATAAATAAGTGAAACCTTTGTTGCCAACACAGCCAGTAGTCCCTGTGCTGTTTGCTTACAGACACTTTCCTGGAGTTTAATGTTGTCCTTCTGCCTGTAGGCATTTCCTCAGTGAAAGGAGACCAAGTCCTCCTGTGACCTCTGACAGAGCACAAACAATATTCACTTCTCCAAACCAGACTGTGCCATCTTTTCTGCTTCTGTCGGTGGTGACTTTGGACTTGCCTTCTGTAGCACAGGAACACTACAACAGGGATCGAAAAATGGATGTGTTCACAGGAGTGAGACTGACATAAACTGGGAGGGAACCGTGGCACACTGGAAATATCTTTTTCCTCTCAAGGGACAGTGACTATTTGGCTCCAGCTGACAGATGGAGCATGACAATGTCAGCTCAGGGTGGTCAGAGCTTTCAGTTTTAAGAGAGGCCAAATTTTTAAAAAGTGATTTGTGTAGGAAAAAACATTTAGTAAACATGTTCAGCAAATTCACTTCAAAATATTTTATAATATTAAGTAGACCACATAAATGTGTACAGTAGGTCAGAGGCCGGGTGCAGGACATCAGTTGTCAAGTTCTGATCTTTGCCTTAGATATATCTTTGACAATATCCTTACTTCCTGTCTTATAGCTCATGATCCACCTAGTCCTACAGAACCTTCTTTAAAAGTATTTCTTTAATCTGTCTTTTGCTTTTTCTTTATATCAAATACTACTAATCAATGTCATAATATTTCTTCATCCCTGCCTTCATGCCTACATTCTACATTATTTCCTCTCAGCTTTTCAAATAGATGATAAATATATATGCATGAATCTCTCTCTATCTATCTATCTATCTATCTATCTATCTATATATACTAAAATGTTAATATATTTACTATTGTCCCAAAGTTGCATAAATGTTGAACACTGAATATAAAAGACACAAAAGAACACTTTTAGATTGACACAGTGAGTCACCATGAATTTGAATCAGCTACCTACTTATGTGGGAAGTTTGCTTAAGAAGGACCATTTCTTGAGAGTCCACTATCTTAATGCATAACACCTGTTGTGATTCCTGTATAATGAAAACAATCAGGATGAATAGGTCTGTCAACCTGGTAAGAAGAGTGAAATTTGCTGTGGTAGCTGCTCCTTCCCCTTGGGGAAAAGGAGGGAGTGATTTTCTTCCAGGAAGGCAGGGGAATTCTAAGAGATTTGGGATGCCTGCAAGATGGGTGAAATGACATGTCATTTCATAGTTCTTTAACCCAGAGTCTGTTTCATGCTGATCATTAACATTTGAACTTTTAAGGACCCAGAACAAGTGGATGCCCAATCTGGAACTGACCCCTTCTCTCCTACCCACCGCTTACCCTTCCTGACTTGGCCTCCAGCTCAAACAGATCAACCTGTCAGGTCTGGGGCAGGCACACAGATGAGGTTGCTTTCTCTTAGAAGAACGGGCACAGGAAAGAGGACTGCCTAGGGCCCAGGGACCTGGACCGTGATCTACAAATGGAGACTGTGCTGAGTAGGCTCGAGGGTGATGTATCTCAGAGAAAACTCAGTGTATGGGGAGGAGCAGGCTTAGCAGATGATCAGAGCAGAGTTCTTTAAAGCACAGGATCTAGGAAGGGGCCCAGCTGCTTGGGTCTTGGTGTGCTACTGGTTGCTTAGTGAAGAAACTTGGTTTTCCTTCATGTTTTCTGAATAGAGGGGGGAAAAAGTGATGTGGCAGGGAGGATTTGGAGGGAAGGGCAATAGAACAACTTGTAGACCTCTGTCTGGCATGACAAGAATGAATCAATTCACTGTCAGGTAGGTGAATACTGCACAGATAGCTGAATTTAAGCTTTGATTCAAGCACCCTGTTCCAGAGGTTGCTTATTGAGTGCATAAGCTCACCATCCAGGATCTATGGGCAGATGCCTTTCTGTGGGGCTAAGAGGGGAACCTATGTGGGAGTAGAACTACCTTGCACAGCACAGAACCCACACAGGACTTCTTTGAAAGCCCCCACTTAACAAAAATTCCACTGTTTGGAAACCAGTGACCTGAAGGACCTTGGTAGACAAGTGTGTCTGTCTATCTACCAAAAGAAGACCACTCTCTCCTTGGCCAGGTGAGATGCTTGTCCTCACTGCCCTTTGTCCACACTGGCTCAACACAAGGGGAGGGCTAGTTCCTAGAGAAGAACACAGAGACATGAGTGCAGGTAGTTCCTTTCTTCTCACATTCATGCTGCATGGGCTCCAGGGTGATGCATCTCAGAGAAAATTCAGTGTATGGGAAGGAGCTCCTTCAGGAACTCCTTCCCCAGCCCCACCACCAGCTACTAGAGTCCTAACTCTTTATTTCCTAAAATGAGACTTTCAAGGAAGTTAAACTGAGTGGAAAATTATTGAATTTCACCAAAGTGTCACTGAACTACACAGCAGGGAAGGCAGGATGGATTTAACATGATTAGAAGGCAGGTACTGAAAAAAATTAAACCATATGCCATGGATAGACTAACTGGATAAAGAAGATTTCTTCAAATAAAATGGAGTACTACTCAGCCCTAAAGAATGAGAAACTAGAGACATTTATACCTAAATGGATACACATTGAAACCATACTCAAGTGAAATAAATAGGACACACTTGTGTGAATACAAAATAGCTTCTCTGGTGTGAGAAACTGAAAGTGTAACTAAGGATCAAAATGTATATCAAATAACGTGAAATAAGAAGAGAAGGTTTCTAAAGAGAAGGGGAAGTGGGAGGGGTGGGAGAAAGGAAAGGAAAGAAAGGAAAGGAATAAATGCAAAAAAAGGAAAAAATGAAAACAAAGTCTTCGTAAATAGGGAGGGCTGAAGGGATTGAAGGGAGGGCAGGGGAATGGAGAAAAAATTAAGAACCAAGATATATCGTATAATTCCCAGTGACGAATGTCATCATATTTTATGCCTAAAATGTACCAAGCTTAATTGAAAAAAAAGGAATTATAGGGAAAATTGTTTTAGCACTCAAATTCTTGGATTTCTTGAGATAAATTATTTCCAATTTAAAAAGAAAAGAAAAATGAATGCTATACTCCAATATAGGTTACATATTGAATCTGAAATATAAGACTTTCCAAAAATCTAATGTTTTTATATTGCAAATTGAAATGCCAATGAAGGTATACACATTATAAATAAAAGGTTTAGGATTATGTCGCTAATTCTTATTGATTTGAACTTGTGTTGGCATACTGATCTATCCAATGTTTTGAAAAAGAAAATTAATATACACTATGGAAACAGAATATGTCCTTTGGAAAATATTCAGATTATGGACAAAAGTGAAATAAAATAGGCAGCAGCAGAAAAACAATGCTGTGAAAATAGAGGCTATTTCATTTATTTGGTGGGCTGCTTAGGACCATGGGAGTGACTGAGCTGGAACCTGGCTGTGACAACCCTGGAAAGCCCCATGTGATGTCTCAAATGATAGCTAGTGTGCTGTGGGTCTTCTCCATACTCCAATCGTTCTAGGCCCCTCTGGGGAGACAGAAGAATGGGTCTGAGGGACTTTGACGGAATGATAGTGTGTGTGGGAGTATGGGGAAGGGCCCAGCAGGTTCCCTCTCAGGACGGATGGGAGCTGCTGATACAGTCTGTTGGGAGCCTGCAGAGGTCTGGGAGTGCGGGGCCGGAGTGAGCCCCACAAGTGTGCTCCAGGAGTGATGTTGCAAAGAGCTCAGTCGGGCTGGACCCATCACAAGGAAAAGGATGGCAAGGAGTTGCTCCTCTTCTGTGTTGCTACTGGGAGGAAAGACCCAGGAGCACAGGGAATAGAGCAAGGACCAAGGAGTAGCTCCTTGGAAACCTTGTGAGAGACGTTTGGGAATCAAATTCAAGTTGGAGAACATAAAGGGGAATGTGATCAAAACATACAGTGAATGTTCAAATTAAAAACAAAAACAGTATTACGTTAAAGAATACAAAGCCATTAATCCCCCTCAAAACACCCCCTTTTCACTGCCCCATCATTCTGAAAGTCTCCTTTTGTGTCTTTTGGTGGCTGCCACAGCGTCCTGAATCTGGGCAAGATGTTTGTCCTTCGTGGTTATTTTGACTTTAGGGAAGAGCCACAAGTCTCACTATGCCAGACCTGGTGAGTAAAATGAGTGAGGATGCATCAAAATGTCCTTATTTGACTGAAATTGCTGTGAATGTTTTGGATCAGTTCAGGACATGGAGGCAGCCGTGATAGTGCAATTATTTAGGGGAGAGAGCCAGGCAAGCTAGAGCTATCAACGGTTTTGAGAAGTTGGCTGGTATATGGAAGGGGCATCTCAGTGTCATGTCAAAGTAAACATGGCATTTTGTAGGCTACGAATTTTCTTACTTGTCTCTGTCCATTTATACTTAAGGTATAGATGAAGAAATAAGCTACAATTAACACTCAATCATTTTTCTGATGAAGAGCAACACTTTGTAATTAATTCAGTAAATTCTACAAATACTTTTAAACATTCATATAGTGTTAAATCTTGGATATTCTCATATACAGAAAAAATTAGAAATCCAGTTTTCCCCTGATAACTTAATCACTTCATTCCAGTTTCTCAAGCCCTAAATGATGCATCCTTTTTCCACAGAATTGTTCATTATTTTAATCCTAGAATTGGGAGAGAAAGAGAAAAAAGTTCTTTTTAAGATGCATTCTCAAGATAAGAAAGCAAATAATTGTATTGAAAAAAGTGGAATCCTTACTTTGTCATAAAATGTTTTATACTACAATGTCAATTTCTCTTTCATAAAACTTTATATCAAATAATGTACAGGGGAAAACAACCAGAGGTCATAGAAGACATGATAACAAAAAGCCATGATTTTCCACTACATCTCTCCCCACTGCTCCCCACAATTCAGAGCCCAACCTCTCCTAACTATTCCTATTTCTGCTCATTTGGGGGTTACTTACTTTACACCCAACATGTTTGCCTTATAACTTCTTGGCTTTTTGAGTCCTCCATATGGAAGATGAGGCTTTATCATGCACCATCCTACCTTTCTCCCTCCCAGCTACTGGAAGTTCTATTATTTGTAAGTTTTCTGTGGGTTATCTGTCAACTTGGAAGTATTTAACCTTGGGTTACTAACATCTGGCCTCTCATCAGGTAAGACCAGGGTATCCTGACCTTGCTTCCCACTTTGTTCCTACTTCTGCCTTCCAAATTCTGTCAGCCCTACTTGGGAACAGGGGATGGTACTTAAAATATTTTGCAACCTGCAGAGTAGTCATTAATGGGAGGGTAGAACCTCAACTCTAACCCTTTATGTTGTTTGTCTGTTCTTCCATTTGCTGTCCTGTGACTTTTGCCAAAATTTTGCTTCTTTCCTAAAGACACCACAGATGTACTCCTAAGTGAAATAAATAAGTCACACGTGTAAATACCGAATAGTTTCCCTGGTGTGAATAATCTGCAATAATACATAATAAGATCCTAATAAGATTACTGACATTTAGAAATGGGAAGAAAAGAGCTAAAGGGGTAGGGAAGGTGGGATGGGTAGGGGAAGGGTAATAAGGGAAAAGAAAAAAATATGAGATAATGAAAAGATGGAAATAAAGTGTTTGTAGATGGGGAGGGGATGAGGGGGTGAAGGGAGGGCAGGGACAAGGGGAAAAAATGAGAACAAAGACCTGTCATGTAGAGGTACAAGATCCCAACAATGAATGTAACTGTACTGTATCCCTAAAATGTACCAATAAACTCAGTTAAAGCTGGAAAAAACAAACAAACAAAAAAAAAAACAAAAAACAAAAAAACAAAAAACAAAAAACAACAAAAAAAGACACCACAGATGTTGCAAAAACAGCACAGGGCTTGTGTTGAGCTCAGGATGTGGAAGCAGAGATGCTAAAGCGACTAGCAACAACTAGATGAGTTGTGTATTTTAAATCACCCTCCAATATAGAGTGTACGTGGTGAGTGACAGAGCTGAGTTTGAAACTAGGCAGTCTGATAGCAAAGAACATGTGTTTAATCTTCAGTGAGAAAAAAGGAATCCAAAACAAAAACACTCCCATAACTAAGCTTTGTGAGCACTAACATGAGACCACAAGTAGAAAACTCCATGCCTTACCACCTGTGACAACACAGTCAAACCACAGTTGCATTAGAAGCATTGAATAAGGCGGCTTGGAGGCTATGTGCATGAGATTGATATGAAATACAAGTGAATTCTGTGCTGAGACTTGGATCCCATCCTCAAGGCATCTCATTGTGTGTACCTAAAATATAAAATCTGAGGAAATCCAAGCCATGCAACAGTCTGGTCCCTCATTCCAGATAAAGATACTCCCTTTATAATTAATCTAATGTACTCTAAATCTACTTAGCAAATATAATACTATATAATTACAACATATATGTACCCAATGATATCTGATACATAACTTAAACATAGTGAAGTATATTAAATACAATCAGGTGGCAAATAATGATGTTTTGACGGTGTTCCCATAATGACATTGTAATCCTCTGAGTTGAAGTATTTTCTATAATAGTCACACAATGATGGAATGATGTAACAGTGCATTTCTTGAGTGTATTGTGAAGAAATTTGTGACTATATAAATTAAGTGTAGTAAAATATATATATGCATATATATTTTTTCATTAGATACATATTTGACATTGCAACGAGGGTTTTCTTTATAATTTCTAATTAATTTATTCTGTAACCTGATTCATCTGTTTCTCTGAATATCAATTGTGTACTTATTTACCCTGGATTCTGATTTTGATGCTTTTGGTTTCTCCTCTATGTCTATTGTTTGTCCTTTGGTATTTAGAAGTGGAAGATGGTTGATATTCTGAAAGGCCAGCTTGGGCTGGTGTGGTTAACTACATGTTCCCGGGTCCATGTCTGGTAGGCTTATTTTAAATTCTGTAAATGTAAACAGGAGTTCTTGACAACCTCACATTGCTGCATATGAGCCAATGGGATCCAGATGGAAGAGCTGAATGCCCCGCGGGTGCCACACCCATAGTGCCAGCCACAGTCCCCATCTGGATGGCTTTGCTGTGTGGCAAAAGCGGCAGTGTGCAAATAAGTAAAGCTGAGCAGTCCGCAGACTTCTGTGGATGTTGAGACTCTGTTCAGACTCCTTTCTACTCCCTCTACCTCTGATACGTTTTACTTCCAAGTCCAGAGCAGAGAAACTGCCCCGTCTATTGCAGGCCTCTCCAGCAACAGCCCCCTCTCTTTTCCAGCCACCAACCACTTCAATATACATTTGCCCTTCTGGACTTCCCTGATAGATCTTGTTGGTAGTTAACCCTGTGCCCTTTGTTCGTTGCTTTATGTTTATTCTAGGAAGTAAGGACTTGAGCTTTTTGCTTTCTGTCCTCTACATTAGAAATGACAAAGGAGACAGAGCTGGCACAGGTGCTAAGTGACGCAAAATATCGTATTTAACTCCCAATGACAGCTGGTGACACTTTGGGTAATTTTGCTGTCAGTTTTATCTGAGATCTGCAGCACTGTTGTCTTGTTTTTTTCTGACATTTTTCTACATCCTGGTTTTTCCTTTACTGAATACATGTCACTGCTTCCTCAGATATTGTGGTTGGAGTTACAGGTATTTCCAATGTTAATGGAGATGCAGCTTGCATTTCTGATTCATATTCTCTCTCTCTCCCTCCCTCCCTCCCTCCCCAGGGGTGGAATAATTAGATGTCTACTTTCTTCACTTTTCCATTTTGGAAATGAAATGTTATTGTTAATCTAGTGATGTCTCAGGCGAGAGGGTATATAAACACATTTCAATTTGCCACCTAGAAATGACAAATAAATTTTAAATAAAATTGAAATTTAGCTGCCAGTTCCTTTCTCATTTATAAAGGCCTCCTAATCAGGAAGCAAGTAGATATAGATTGAGATGAATCTGATTATATGCTTTCTCTAACAAAGAAATCCAAGATGATTATTAATAACTTTCGAGTGCAGATCAATTTTGCTGAAGAAATGTTAATTCTACTTTCCCTTTCATGTTTCAGAGAAACACAGTACTGCTAGCATAGCAGGAAAAGGCATGGCATGGTGGATGGAGCACTGCTCTGGAGGGGTGGAAGAGATGATCCCTGGCTTGTATCCATGCAATAATTTACTGAAGACCTCGGACAATTCTTTTTTGTAGAAGCTGTATGAGGCAGGAAGTTAACCTGTGTTGATTGTTACATGGTCCCACGACCTAGAACACTGTGTGGTCCATTAGATCTGCACAATAAATATTGTTGAGAAAATGAAGGTAATCTGGCCAATGGCTACTGAGATCCTACTCTTCTCTGGTTACTTATCATCAGTAATTTCAAAACTAAGGACCGTTTTGAAGTAGCCATCCTGTCTACTAGACACAGTATTTGCTTCATAGCCTCAGACATATCTCTTATTCCCTTGCTGTGTTCTGTAGTTACAAGGTTGGTCTGTGAAAATTACATTTTCAGGACTCCTTTGCACCTAAGCTGTGGTTGTGTTTGGCAAAGAAGGTATTTTGGTGGAGAATGATCGACATGTATCTCTCCTTTCATTTCTCCTCAGTGAAATTTCTGAATCAGTATTTCCTACTTGTGAGTTGTTCTAAGCCCATCAAGGCAGCTCCTGTTCTGTGGATCTGGTTTCTACTGGACAGTTTGGGGATTCAGTACCATTTCTTAGCTCAGTCTTTTCAAGGTTTAGGGAAAGCAGTTACCTGCAGGTGCCATCTTCTGGGTGTTCTTACCTTCTTCTGTTGCTTCTTCAGTTCTCTATGTGCATATGAAACTACTGTCACATATTAAATTTTTTGCTGCTGAATTAATGTGAATGTTGTTTGTATTTTCTTAAGAGAACATGACTCTTTCCTGTTAGGATTTCCTGCTAGGATTTTCTGGGTGCAACAAGAACTGAAATTTTTTAAAAAATTGAACTTTGACTTAAAATCATTGGCAGCCACTCTTCCATCTCCAACTCCCTGTACCCTGGGATCACTTATAGATGGTAATGAAATGGCAGGTGATTACTGCAAATGGCCCCATGCAGGTGGGATCCTATGTTGTAACCCTTACATGGCTGCACAGTCATCTCATTGAACTGGGAGACTGATACAATCATGATTCCAAACTAGAAGTCCATTATCCTTCCCTTAATAAATATATTTTTAAAGATATTTCTTTTTCCTCAGCTCTGCTCCTAGATGCACACAGATCACGTAACACTTGCACGTGCTTTCACGGAATCAGGGAGTGGTAAAAAAGCATGGCTACTCCGTGGGCAGTTCTCAAGCCAGAATTTCCTCTGGCACTGCGATTCAAGGCCACAGTTACATCTGGAGGAAACAGCCGTATGAGTTACTCTTCCTTCCCAACTGCTCTTCTACGTGTGAGCCCACGGACAGGATGGACACAAAATATGGTGTTGTGGGTCACAGATTTTCTTATGCCCATGGCAGCCTCATTTTCTGTTGAAGCCAATTTGGGAAAGAAATGGACTCAACTGCCAGGGTCTGTCCCCCTCCATAAGGGTGAAAGTCAGGACAGTCTTTGGTTGTTTTAGAAGCTTGTTCAAGAGAAACCATTCTGTGCTGGATGTATTGAGATAAACTACAATTAATCTATATATGTTGATATTATAATTTCAGATTACAGGGATATAATCAGACATTGAAGACTGTATGATAAAAATAATCTAAATATATTTTAAATTTTATAATTTATTTTTATTGTAGACATTTTCAAACCTATGCAAAGATAGAGAAACAAAAATAAGTCATTACCACTGTGACAATTATGGAAGTTTTACCGATCGTGTTTCATCTTTTTATTTTTAAATAATTCTTTCTAGTTTTAAAATTTCTGGTGTCTATTCAGGAAAATTTCCAATGTCATATAATGAAACATGAATTAGTATGCTTCTTTCAGAGAGGTCTCTAAAAAGTACCTAATTTTTCTGCCATTACCATGCCTAACAAGTAAGGGTAGTATTTTAATAGAGAGTAACGTAATAGTGTTAGAGGACAAACAATTAAAAGTGGCAGTTTAATATCTCATTTTAATATACTCAGTCCCTCTCAGATTTCTCTGTCTCAAAAGTATCTTTTCATCCTTGTTTGAATCAAGCTGTAGGCAACATCCTCATTCCACAATTACCTGGCAGGTCTCTTAACAACTCTCCTTCCTTTCTTTTTTATTGATGACAGTTGAAAAATGATGTTATTTGTCCTATGCTCCTCATTTGGCCAATTTCATGTTTCTGGTATCATTTGCACATTCATTTATTTCCTTTTAACTAGCAGTGAGCTCAAAATCTTAAGTACAGTAGATGTAGGGACAATTTTGGGGAGACAAAAATGTGCCCTTTCTATTACATAATACCAAAAGAAAAAATGGGTGCATTTGATGATGTTACTACTAATGGGACCCATGATAGCAAATGGCTTCATTTATGATAAAATCCTCTTATCAAACTTTCCCCTAAAAATTTTATCATAGTAATTGTCTAGATTTGATTTATTATTTCATTAAGAGTTTATAAAATGGTGGAATTTCTAATTCTGTCATTCCTTCAGCATTTTTCAAGTGATTTTTTTATATATTAAAAAGATATTTCTTCATTAGCTAATTGGTTGCTGATGATATGCAATCCAATAAGTGAAGACAGGATAAATATTCGACTCCTTTTCCTTCCTGATCAATGATCAGAATAATAATCATTGGCTGGCAGCCTCCAGATATGACCAATGCAGATCTTTTTTCTTCTTTTATTTTTTTGTTGCATTAGTCACTTTCCCATCCCTGGGACAAAATGCCCAACACCCACAGCTTCAAGGAAGAGAGGGTGATTTGGCTCACAGTTTCAGTGAGTTCAGTTCAAAGTCAGTAGGCTCTAAGGCAGAATCGCATGATGCTAGAGCTTGGGAGTAAACAGCTGCTCATTCCATAAAAGTCTGGGAGCAAAGAGAGAAGGGAGGAGCCAGGGAAGGACAGGGACCCTCCAAGAACAGGCCTCCAGTGACACACTTCCACCCAGGCCCCACCCCCTAATAGCACATTTAGCTTTGAAATCAGTGAACTGATGAATCAATCACCTTTCAAAACCTTTACCTCCATATATAAAATTTGGGGGAGACATTTTGATCTAAACCATAACATTCATATTTATGTATTTTTATTTATTTTCATGCATCCCAATGTATTGTAAAAACTTTACTCTTGGATACACAAGGCATACTATCTTTAGCCAAGAGAAACCTCTTCAAATTGGTCATTTTCATTTTTCAAAACAGCACCAATAGCTTTCAAAATAGTCCTTGGGTTTTGTTCCAATAGAATGCCCCAAGCTCACCTTATACACTTTTTGTCTCACACTTGAAACCATCTGTTTGTTTAAGTAGCAGTAATTGTTTTCTAGAAATGACACTTGCAACATAAATCTAGGACACCAACAGTGCTCATTGACACTGGGTTTTGTTGCTTTCAGGTTCTTTCAGTAGAGAAATGGAATATGCATATATTTGAGAAAGAGAAAACTAAAACATGAACTTGGATTTCCAATCCCATTTATGAACAAGCAGACTTCAACATTTTTTAGTTAACATCAGTATCTTTTTTTCTCCTTGCTGAGTTGTCCTGCTACCCACTGACATTAACGAATCGTTATCAGGTTCAGTATGCAAACCACCACATGTACATTCTTTTGACTTGTGATCTTAGGAACTGCTATGCTTCCCATGGTCCTAAAATCAAGATCATATTGCTTTCCTTGCCACCAAAGAAAGGAGCTAAAGGTGTAGGGAAGGTGGGATGGGTAGGGGAAGAGTAAAAAGGGAAAGGAAAAAAATGTGAGAGAATGAAAAGATGAAAATAAAGTGTTTGTAGATGGGGAGGGGAGGAGGGGATGAAGGGAGGGCAGAAGTAAGGGGAAAAAATGTGAATCAAGACTTGTCATGTAGAGGTACAAGATCCCAACAATGAATGTAACTGTACTGTATCCCTAAAATGTACCAATAAACTCAATTAAAGCTGAAAAAAAAAAAAAAAAGAAAAGGTCCCCTTATGAGGTGGTGCCGGGATTCCAATTTGATTTGCTGGAGAGCTGCCCAAAGTGTCAGTACAATTCACTGTACCATAGTACAATCTGGGTGTGTCTGGATGGGTCATGGAGGTGTGACTTGGGGTGCTATATCTGGTCCCTTGCCCCTTCCTCTCTAGCACGGTTTCTCCACTCTGCTCCCCAGCTACCGTGAACCGTGAAGCTTTGCTTCACCCTACCCTTT
Organism: Fukomys damarensis; assembly: GCF_012274545.1. Classification (NCBI taxonomy): domain Eukaryota; kingdom Metazoa; phylum Chordata; class Mammalia; order Rodentia; family Bathyergidae; genus Fukomys; species Fukomys damarensis. The sequence continues at coordinate 124,302,070 of NW_022900928.1, forward strand.
CATCGTTATGTTTCTGCCTTGGAGTCAGCTGACCATGGACTGAAACCTCTGAAACTTTGAGCCAAATTAAGCCTCTCTTCCTTTAAGTTTCAGATGTTGGATATTTTATCCAGCAATGAGAAAGCTGGTGGGAGAATGCAGGTGAGTGGGTATGGATCACTTTTGAATCTGGAACTCCCTGGCATTCTAAACTGTCACATTTGCCCAAGATCTGCCATTTAGAATGTTTGAAAATTTCCATTATTTTATTCTTACCTGCATTTATGGCTGCCCATCCTTCTCTGCTCTGAGATGGAACAGTTCCTCAGAGTAGGGGGACCCTTTGGTGTGCATTTCATCTAGGTGCATTGAGATGTCAGCTCTGGGCGGCCTTTCAAGATGGTTTAGGTTCTAGGGTTACCTGGTTTTTCCTGTTGTTAGGACAGGAGTGGAATTTTCTGGGGACTTTTGATATGCTAAGCCAATGTTCATGCCAAGTGAATAATTGTCATACTGTGTTGTTCAGGGAATAACTGCACGAAAAACATCTGTACATGCTCAGTACAGATGCATCTATTGTAGGGCCAAGCACACACAGCACAAGAGAGGCCTGAAGCAAACACACTCAAGCATTGTACAGACACCAAGGAGTTGTGAAGTTGTCAGAAGCCATAGCAGGGTGTTGTGACATGTCACTCCATTCTTCAGTGTGGGGTTAGAGTGCAGTAAATTCATATTATTTTGTGTAGTCTCTTGGTGTTGTACTCTGGTTCTTTGAGACCTGTGGAGAGAGGGTGAGGCACGGAGACAAGACCAATGCCAGGAAGAATTTCAGAGAATCACTTCCACTTTTATTGTGTCCTTAGGACTCATATAGCGGAGATCTAATTTACATAAGGGAGGAGAGGGGCAGAAAGGGTGTGGGTGGCATACAGAGATTGGCTGAGCCAGGAGAGTCATCAGTCATTGGAGAACTGGAGGGGTGCAGTGAGCGTGGCCAAAAAGGCTTTCTACACACTGATTATGGGCAGCTTGCACACCCCGTTTAGTGTCCTATAGCTTGCTACTGGACCTTGCTGTGGCGCACCTTACTTTGCCAGGCTTCTGGAGTGCCCATAATTTTGGTTGAAATTCTCGGGACCTTTTTTTCCCCAAATATTTGTAGTCTACCATTGATTGAATCAAAGGGTGTGGATCCCATAAACACAGAAGGTTGATGGCACTCAGAAATAATCATGGTCAACACTTGGTGAAAATCCTTCCAGCAATCTTTTCCTACAGCAAGTGGAAAACAGAACTAGATGAGGAAATTATATGCATAATGTTACAGTTTTTTCCTTTCTTTAGAACAAGATTGTATGTATTTTTCTTTTCTTAGAACTGTATATAATTTTTAAAAACAAGGAATACGTTAATCTTTTCATGCATCCCATAACTTACTTCATTATTAGACAGATATTAAAAGCATCCCTCAGAAAAATTGCAAAGCTTTCCTAAGAGCACAAAGATAATTTATGACAGAATACCAGGATTAGACCTCAGATTCTTTTTTTTTAATATTCAGTTCTGTGCTTTTTCCACTTCACTGTTTATATTTCTGAATTCTAAAGTTTATTGGCTTTTTGCAAGATTTTATAATAGATTTTTAAGGTATATTTTTGAAACATGTTTGGCTCTGGCAGCCAATTAACCTTTAGCAGTATTTGAAAATTTTGGGTAAAGAAAAATCTTCATAATGAAGACAAGGTATCCAAAAGAACAGGGTCTCTAAAGGTCTGACCACTGCGTGAGTATATCATCTGTGAATTTTAGAGCAATAGGATAACAGTGATGCCAAACAATCTAGTTTGAAATTTATATTTATTCAAACATTTTAACAGACTCTTTGATCAAATGTCTATAAATTTTTCCAATTAGTGACTATCAGGTGTGGGTGAAGATATTTCAAATAAACATTAAAAATTTAAGTGTGATTTAAAAACCTGTGGGTCTTTTTAAATGTTCTGATCACAAACAGTTCTTGGATAATTATCTAAGTCACAGTTAATATAATCTCATGTATATTTTCTGAGAGGCTAGAATGGAAAATTACTTTCTCCTCTTTTTTTCTTACTTTTAAATTTTCTTGTAATATATTTACAGGTAATAATAGAACTTCCACTTCACCTTCAATTTGAAAGGCTTAGCAATATAAATAGAAGTGGGTGAAATGAAGATTATTAACTTATTGTTCATTATCTCAAAGTACTCTTATATGTTGGCATTCACTTAAAAATTGAGAAAGAAGAGATGCCAGGCTGTATTAGAATGTTTTGGGGAAGACAGCCCTGCTAATATTTTTATGACACATATTGATTTTGTTTTTCTTTCAAGGCCCTCTCTCATTATTACAAAGGGAAATTATGATGTCAGGTGAGTTGGGAATGTCTTTGCTGGCCCTCCACATTTTACATCTTGACTAGAAGTGTAGAGACTAGTGTCAGAGTATAGTGGTCACATGCAGCCATTTGTAAGTCAAAAGCAACACTGCTCTTCATGGGAAGTAATACAAAGGAGTCCAACAAAGCTTTAAGCTTCTCCATTTTGCTTACTTTAATGCTCCTTACGAAAACAAAGCATTTTCTTCAAAAGTTTTATATTTCCTGGTTTTTCTTCATTGGCTAATGCTTTTGGGGTGATCCAGTACAAGGGGGTCAATTCTCTTGGGATTTCTGAGAGTTGGTCATTTTAGGTGTAGTTGGTCAACTCTAAGTAGGGTGACCAACTGGTTCCAGTCTTCCCACTACAGTCTTGGTTTTAAAATTCAAAGTCCTACATTGTTGCAAGCCACTCAGTCCTTAGCAAGCGGAGGTCTGGTCACTGTACTTGGAGGTGGTGTAATCTCTCTGACTCTGTCTCTCCCCCTTCCTTGCTCCTTCCCTCTTTGTAGGACTGGATAAAGAACTCAGGGTCTCCTACATGCTAGGCAAACAGTCTACCATTGAGCTATATCCCCATTCTTTTCCATTTTGGCTTGAGACACAGAATAGCTTAGTTTGCTCCGGTTGGCCTCAACCTTGCAAGCCTCCTGCCTCAGCCTTCTAAGGAGCTGGGATTATAAGTGTGTGCCACCATGCCTGGTGATAAACTCATTCTTTACACTGAATATCTAGCAAAATTAACAAAAACAGAATAACATTTTGTTAAGGTTGTATCTCTACTTAAAAAAGGTTTGGTTTAGCTCACAGTTTGAAGGTGCAGATTCCTAAGAGCACAGTACAAGCTATAGGATCGGGGCTGTCCCTTGCCTATACCACTCAATGGCAAGAGCTCTTGACTGAGGAAGAGGTTTTTTTTTGAATGGAGCAGAAAGTTGGGCGGAGCCAAGCTTATTCCTCTTATAATAAATACTCTCTAGAATTTCCAAAGAGTGTCCAGAGACCTGTGTTCTGAGACGACACCCTCAAATGACATCAGGAACTTGCCTAGGCCCCACATCTTAAATGTCATCATCTTCAATACTAACCCATCAGTCACTTGTAAGACACTGAAACCTAGACTGAGTGGTTCTATAAACAGAGAGCACCCAAGTCAAAACTGGTCTTCTTCATCTCACACACCAGTTGCATCCAAGCAAACAACTGCTTTTGATAAGACTGAAAAACTACAGTTTAAGAGATCTTATTTTAAAAACAACTTTACAAAACCTTAAAGTTGTTTTTGTTAGTTTTTTTAAACTGTAGAACCATAGTGCTATTTTTAAATCTAACCCGTAATTACCAGAAACTATGAAGGTAGAATTTTTATTGTTGGAAAAATATCAGACACCTGTATGATTAATAATGCAGCTGATTTTGCTACTGTCTTCACTTATTTTAGTTTAACCACTACTTTCTCATTTGTCTAATGACACCCCACATAATCAAGGTCTCTTCTTAAATAAGTGTTCTTTTAAATGCTATCATAAATTATTAACACTTCTCTAAAGACTGGAGAGCTAATACAGAGTAAAAATTAGATAAAAAATCCTTAAAATGACGTGTCAATGATTACTGTTGGGGACTCATTGCACTGAGCTCCAGAAATGGTATCAGTGCAAAAGATTTCTACAAACTTTGGTCTTTGGTAGTTTGTTCGGTTTCTTTCCTACTTTTATAGTATCAATCTGTCCCCCTAAAATGCACATTCAGTTGCTACCCAGTACATAGGAACAACCAATGTTCTTACAGAAGTTTACTTTATTTCATGTTCTCATGCTTCCTGTTGCCTTCTAACCATACATGGCCAAAGTTCTCTTGAAATTATGATGAATTCAAATTGGCTTATTAAAGTGTGTTTGTGTTTCTGGATGCTCCCTTGACTTTTCTCAATGAAAATGCTACATATGTTCCTTGTTAGGTCTATTATTCATTTGCATGTATAGTTTTCAGACTGTTATGTGATTCAATTTGAATGGCAATTTTTAAGTGATTGACTTCAACAAAATATTTTAAATTTGTCTTTTAAAAACACAAATGAACAGGTAAGAGCAGTATTTTTTTTTTGCCAAGATAATAATCTGACAAAAAGTTAATTTCATTTGCTGAGTGTTATTGTTTTTTTCTAGAAAATCCCTCCTTTTTATACTAAAACAGAGAGATTAATTGAGAGTGCAAGTGTAAATGAGACTAGAAGAAAAAGTGACTTTATAATAGCATAAGCTTTAGATAGCTTATTCTGCACTCACTTTAATTCCTCAAACATGGTAGGGAATGTAGTTATTTAGTAATGCCAAAGGAAATATAACCTCATGCAAATCATTGTAATTACTTTTGAATAATAAAAATTCCCGAGTCATGCATATGACTTGTCTAGTACAGGAATTCAATGTTTACCTCTCTGTTGATGTGTGCAATTGGAGTAAAGTTAGGATAAGGACTAAGTTGACATAACAGTGGTCCTTAAATACAGAGAAAGTATTTATTTTTCACTCACGTAAGAGTCATGAGGTGTATGATCCAGTTTGGGAAGATGGCTTTGCTCCTGACCAACTTCTGCCTGGTTGCTTTGCTATGCCCCACTGCCTTTTCTCATTGGCAAAGGTGAGGCTGGTCTGTACTAAGTCTATACCAAGGGAAAGGGAGCGACACCATGGCAGGTGGTATATATTTTATGTTTAAGATTACCTTGGACTTCCAACTGAGACTTGTATTCAATTCCATTTGGCTTTAGAAAAATCATGTAAACACATCTGATGTAAGGTAAGTTGGGAAATGGTGTCAGTCATGTATGAGCTTAAGCTTTATCATTCTCAGTGAAGACTTCATTAGTTGGATTCAGAGCAACATGACTACAATCCTTACACCATATGAGAGGGTGAGGCAGGAAGATCACAAGTTCAAGCCCAGCCTGGGAAACTCAGCGATTTTAAAAAACTCTATCCAGAAGAGATTGGGCTCCTTTGGAGTGGTTATGTCTGTAGAGGAGAGGGAATAAAGAAAGGGAGAAAAAATGGAAACAAAGCTTATGTAAATAGGGGATGTGGAGGAGTGGAGGGAAAGGGAAGAGAAAAATAAGACCATGATATATCATGTACAGGTACAAATTGCCAATAATGAATGTGATTATAATATATACCTAAAATGTACCAGTAAACTTAATAAAGAAAATAGAAAATATTTTAATATTTGTTATAATCCTTAAAAAAAGCCTGTATCAAAAAATTTAAAACAATAAAAGGGCTGAGAATGTACTTCAGTTCAAAGGTCTTGGGTTCAATCTCTAATACCATAAAGAGTTAATTATAAGTAGCACTCTTCCTGATTCTAATATTAGACTGTGTTTGATGTACTGCGTGTTTTATTTTTCAACCTTTGATCTCTCTGAAGAGAAATGAAATATCTTCAGTAAAGTGAGGGTATTTCATTATTTCACTTAATGAATATTTTCTATCCTGTGTGGACTGCAATGTGCTAAGAAATGTATGGTTCAGTGTTATATAATGTAAAGGTTTTGGGATTTGGTTGTTACTAATATCCATGGTCATTCTGTGCTGCTGTTAGATGACACATGCAAGAGTTCTGGCAGACACGATCAACTTTAACAACTTGGATGAATCTTTAGCGAAAAGTGTTGCCATGATTCATAGATCCTAAATGATGGGCTCTGGGATTTATATTTTATGTGTAAAAAGTGTATTTGCAGCAAAAATTCAGTGCCAATTTATGAAGTATTATGAGGAGGAAATTTTCAATTAAATTTCATAAAAGGTGGCACTCCAGTTAGAGGTGAGTGTGGGATGCTGAGGGAATTTTGTCTTTCTTGACATAATAACATCATTTAAATCTTCACGGGGTTGATAATGAAGTCTGGAATAATAAAATCACACCTCTGGGGAAAAGAAATGAACTGTTGCATTCATTTTCATGAGCAAGTCCAGATCTAAAATAAAACTAATAATTGATAGGCATGCAGAAAAAACATGATCTCATCAATCAAGAATTTCATTTGCAAGCCTTTCTAAAGGGAGGGTTCCTGGAACTTTTTCTAAAACAAAGACTTCAGGAGGGGGAAACTCTTAAAGATTAACCTACCATTTGAATTTTTGTAGGGATATATCCTAGTGTCTATGCTATATTGAGTTATGTAACCTTGGGAACTCTGTTTCATTGAAAATCATGAGACCTGGCTCAAGATAGAAGATCTGGAAAGATAATTAATCTCTATTTTTCTCTTGGCTTCATCCAAAGAATAATGGACAACTGGGGGTGCAGAGAAGGGCTCAGTCTTGGCAACTCAGGTCCCTTACAATCTTTTCTTTTGCTCCTTTTGTTTCTGTGCATATCTAGAAAATATGAATAAGATTTTTCTACTGTTTGGTGCAGATTTTGTTCCAGTGAAGAGAAATTGTCCAGCACCAGCAAAGTTTTATGTGCAAGGTAGTATAGCAGATTAATGAGGAGTATGAGCTCTCCACTTGGGCTGCCTGGATCTAAGTGTGACTCTTATTATCAGAGTGACCTTGGGCAAATCACTTACCCACTTTAAGCCTCAATGTCCGTAAGTCCAGAACATTACACTTCTGACCTCTTGAGATTTTTAAGCATTAAATGATTTAATCTATATAAAGCACTTAGTGAAATGTTATAACATTTAGTGAAAATCCAATAAATATTATCATTACTATGGGTAATTCAGACATTAATAAATATGTTCTAATGCATTTGGTAATGATGAAGCACAGTTTTTAAATTGGAAAACTTATTATGCTTCTTAAATCAGTGGTCTTAGTAACTGCTGGAGAAATAAGGTTGGCTAAATGAATTTAGACTCTCATTCTTCTGTGGGAACAACTGTAATAGATTAAAAGTGTCTGTGGGCATTTGTGAAGATACTAATTGTGGTCTTGAACTGCTGACTTTGGTAAAGTGCTAGACAGCTGTGGACCATGCGGGAGGTCAGTCAGAGGGACCCAGGTTTTCATCCCAGCTCTATGACTGGTGGATTGATCACTGAGGGAAATCACGAAACCTCCCACTGCATTAGAGCATTGTGATATAATAGAAATCATGCACTTGTGGCATGAATGACTAAAATAATCCTAAAAGGTCTGACACAGAAAAGGGACTCAATATAACTTGGTGGATTCCCTTTTCTTTCCGATTCTGTGCAATTTTCTAGTAAGTAGGTTATTAATCCCTGAAAAGCAATTCTTGGATATAGATCACTCAATTGCATTTTCTTGGTTACTAATTTTTGAACTGTATTAATTCTTTTTTTAATGGTACATTTTAGGAGTACAATATAGTTACAATCATCATTGGGATTTTGTACCTTTGCATGACATGCCTTAGTTCTTATTTTTTGCTATTCCCCTGGCCTCCCTTCACACCCTCCACCCTTTCCTATTTACAAAGATTTTCTTTCCTTTTTTTTGTTTTTCTCTTATTTTTTAATTTTCCCTTCTTACCTTTCCTCTACCCTTCCCACTTACCCTACAACTTTAGACCCTTTCTTCCTATTATACAATATCAATTATACATTTTGATCCTTATTTGCACTTTTAATTTATCACACCAGAGAAACTATTTGGCATTTACACATGTGTCTCCTATAAATATCTCTTAAGAGTATGTCCTCAATGTGCATCCACTTAGCTATAAATGTCCCTAGTTCTCATTCTTTTTTTTAATTGAGTTTATTGGTGCATTTTAAGTATACAGTACAGTTACATTCATTACTTGGATCTTGTACCTTTAAATGACAGGTCTTGGTTCTCATTTTTTCCCTTGTCCCTGCCTTCCCTTCAACCCCTCCCCCCATTTACAAACACTTTATTTCCATTTTTTCTTTTTCTCATATTTTTTCTTTTCCCTTATTACCTTTCCCCTACCCATCCCACTTTCCCTAGACCTTTAGCTCTTTTCTTCCTATTTCACATTGTCAATTATCTCTTTAGGATCTTATGTACTATTATAGTTTTTCACACCAGAGAAATGATTCAGTATTTACATATGGGTGACTTATTTATTTCACTTAGGAGTATATCCTCAATATGTATCCATTTTCCTATTAATGAGTCTAATTTCTCATTCTTTATGGATGAATAGTATTTCATTTTATAGAAAAACCACATATTCTTTATACAGTTTCCAACTGATGGACAAATGGGCTGTTTCCACATTTTAGCTATTACAAACTGCCGCTATAAACATAGGTGCACATATATCACTGTGATATGATTCTTTTAATTCTTTTGGAAAGATACACAGCAGAGGGATGGCTGGGTAAAATGGAACCTCTAGTCCCAGCTCTTTGAGATATCTCTATATTGATTTTCATAGTGGTTGCACCAGTCTGCACTCCCACCAACAATGGAGCAGGGTTCCTTTCTCCCCACAACCCCAACAACATTTGTTATTGTTTGATTTCTTGATAGCAGCCATTCTTTGTGGGTGAGGTGGAATCTCAGTGTCATTTTCATCTGCATCTCTCGAATGACCAGTGATGTGGAGCATTTTTTCATATATTTACTTGCTGCTTTTACTTCTTTGTCTGAGAAATGTCTGTTCATTTCAGATGCCCATTTTTGAATTGGGTCTTTATATTGGGGGGAGCTGAATGTTTTGAGTTCTTTACATATTCTGGATAACAGTCCTTTGTCTGAGGAGCAGCTGGCAAAATTTTTTTTCCCACATTGTAGATTGTCTCTTAGTTCTGTTGATGGTTTCTTTTGCAGTGCAGAAGCTTTTTTAATAAGATGAGATCCCTGTTGTTGATTCTTTCTCTTAGTTCTTGTGCTACTGAGGATTTGTTCATAAAGTCTTTTCCTATGCCAATGTCTTCAAGAGTTCTGCCTAACTTATCTTCCAGCAAGTTTCTGTTTTAACATTTAGATCTTTAATCCATTTGGATTTTAATTTAGTGCATGATGAAAGGTAAGCATCTAGTTTTAATCTTTGGAAGGTTGAGATACGGCTTTTGCAACACCATTTATTAAAGAGGCTATCTTTCCTTCAGTGGGGATGGTCAACTCCTTTGTCAAAGATAAGGTAGCTGAGCACATCTGGAGTTGTTTTTGTGTCTTCCAATCTGTTCCACTGATCCATATGTCTGTTTCTTTGCCAGTACCATGCTGTTTTTATCACAGTGCCTTTGTAGTATAGTTTCAAATTGGGAATTGTTCTACTACACTGCCATGTGTCTGTTGCCTAGGATGGCTTTTGCTATTCTAGGTCTCTTATAGTTACAAATGAAATTTTGGATTCTTTTTTTCTAATTCTGTGAAATATAGTGTTGGAATTTCAGTTGGAATTGCACTGAATCTGTATAGCAGTTTTGGTAGTATGGCCATTTTCACTATGTTGATTCTTCCTACCCAGGAGCAGGGGATATGTTTCTACATTTTTATATCCTCTTTGATTTCTTTTTTCAGAGTTTTTTTTTTTTTTGTTTTCAGTGTAGAGTTCTATTGCTTCTTTTGTGAGATTGATTCCTAGATACTTCATTTTTTTTGGATGCTATTGTGAAAGGAATTGTTTCCCTAATTTATCGCTCAGTGAGTCTGTTATTTGTGTACAAGAAGGTTATTGTTTTTTGGGTTTTGACCTTGTATCCAACTACTCTGCTAAAAATGTTGATTAAGTCTAGAAGTCTTTTGGTGGAGTTTTTTGGATCTTCAATGTAGAGTATCATATCATCAGCAAATAATGATAGTTTAACTTCTTCTTTTCCTATCTTTCTGGCTTTAATTTCTTTCTCTTGTCTAATTGGTATGACTAATGTTTCCAGAACTATATCAAAGAGGACTGGTAATAGTGAGCCTCCTTGTCTTGTTCCTGATTTTAACGTGAAGGTTTTCATTTTTGGGCCATTTACTATGATGTTGACTGTTGGTTTTTCATAGATAGCCTTTATTAAGTTGAGATATAGACCATCTATTCCAATTTTTTGCAGGGTTTTTATCATGAATGGATGTTGAATTTTGTCAAATGCTTCTCCTGCATCGATCAAGAGGATCATGTGGTTCTTGTCCTTGACTTTGTTAATATAGTGTATTACATTTATTGATTTACGTATGTTGAACCATCCTTGCATCCCTGGAATAAATCCGACTTGGTCAGGATGTATGATCTTCTTGATGATCCTCTGTATTCTGTTTGCTAATATCTTATTCAGGATTTTTGCAACTATATTCATTAAGGAGATTGGCCTGTAGTTCTCTTTTTTAGTTGCATCTTTCCCTGGTTTGGGAATCAAAGTGATACTTGCTTCCAGGAATGAATTTGGAAGCATAGCTTCCCTTTCAATTTCATTGAAAAGTCTGAAGAGTAATGGCAGTCGTTCTTCTCTAAATGTCTTGCAAAATTCAACAGTGAATCCATCAGGACCTGGGCTTTTCTTTGTTGGTAAATTTTTAATTACCTTTTCAAATTCACTGATTGTAATTGGGTGTTTAAACATTTTTATCTTCTTTGTTCTACTTTGATAATTCATAAGTATCGAGAAATCGGTCCATTTCTTCTGTGTTTTACATTTTATGAGAGTACAGGTTCTCAAAGTAGGTATTGACTATCTGGATTTCTGTTGGATCTGTTGTGACTTCACCTTTTTCCTTCCTAATTGCATGGATCTGAGCCTTTTCATTCCTTTTTTTGATAAGGTTAGCTAAGGGTTTATCAATTTTATTTATTCTTTCAAAAACCCAACTCTTTGATTCATTTATCATTTGTAACATTTTCTTAGTTTCCATTGCATTGATTTCTGCTCTCATCTTTATAATTTCCTCTTTTGTTTGAGTTTTGGGTTTTTCTTGCTCTTGTTTTTCTAGGAGTCTAGGATTCATCATTAGGTTGTTTATTGGAGCTTGCTCTGTTTTCCTAGTGTGGGCATTCAGTGCTATGGATTTTCCATGTAGAACTGCTTTCATTGTGTCCCATAGATTCCTGTATGTTGTATCGGCACTTTCATTTATTTGTAAAAACTGTCTGTTTTCTTCTTTAATTTCCTCTGTGATCCATTGATTGTTCAGGAGAGTGTTGTTCAATTTCCATGTGTTTGTGAAATTCCTTCGGTTTCTTATGCTATTGATCTCCATCTTGATTGCACTATGATCTGATAATATACATGGAATAACTTTAATTCTTTTGCATTTATTGCAAACCTGTTCTGTATGTGGTCTGTCTTGGAGAATGACCCATGTGCAGCCGAAAAGAATGTATATTCTGATTTTGTGGGGTGGACTCTATAGAAGTCTAATAAATCCAGGTATTCAAAAGCTTGGTTCAGTTCTAATATTTTGTTGTTGATTTTTTGCCAAATGATCTGTCTATTTGTGATAGTGGGGTATTTAGGTCCCCCACTATGATTATATAAGTGCTTATTTGGTTTTTCTTGTTACTTAATATTTCTTTTATATAGTTGGGGGTATTAATATTTGGTGTGTATATGTTTATGATTGTCATCTCTTCCTCTTGAATTGTTCCCTTTACAAGGATGTAGTGGCCTTCTTTGTCTCTTTTAATCAGTTTTGGTTTGAAATTTACTTTGTCTGTGAATAAGATTGCTACCCTGCTTTTTTCTGGGCTCCTGTTGCATGGATAATTGTTTTCCATCCTTTCACTTTCAGTCTATGGGATTCTTTTTGCACTAGGTGTGTTTCTTGTATATAACATATTGTTGGATTTTGCTTTTTAATCCATTCTTCCAGTCTATTTTTCTCTATTGGTGAATTGAGGCCATTGACATTGATGGTTATAACTGATATGTACTGACTTATTATTGTCATGTTTTTGTCCTTTTGTTGACTCTTTTTAAATTTTTGCCTCCTCCTTTTAGTTTCTTGCCTTGCCTATTTGATTTGCTCTGTTGGGCCTCATGGTGTTGTTTCCTTCATCGTCTTTTTCTAGGATATTGTTTAGAATTCCTTGCAGTGCTGGTTTGGTGTTCATGAAATTTCTCAGGTGCTCTTTGTCATGGAAGTATCTTATTTACCCATCCATTTTGCAAGAGAATTTTGTAGGATTCATCAGTGTAGGTTGGAAGTTGCTTTCTTTTAGGACTTGAAATACCTCAGTGCAGGCTCTCCTTGACCTGAGGGTTTGTGTTGAAAAGTCTGCTGGGATCCAGATGAACTTTCCTTTGCACATGATTTGTTTCTTTTCTCTTACTGCTTGTAGTATTTTTTTCTTCTGTTGGGTTTTTGGGATCTTGATTATTATATGTCTAGGTGTAGATTTTTTTTTTTTTATTGTGGCAGCAGTCCTATATGCCTCACTTATCTGTATGTCAAATTCTTCCCCTCTGGTAAGTTTTCTGCCATTAATTCTGTGAACGGCTTTTTTAAGTCAGTTGCATTTTTTCCTGCTACTTCATGGATTCCTATCAGTCTTATGTTATTCTTCTTTGCATCATCTAGGAATTGTTGGATTGATTCCTCATGATCCCTTACTGTTTTTAAGTGACCTCTGTTTTCACAGTCATTGACTGCAATCCTATGTTCTATATCTGAGATTCTATCTTCACATTCTTTTATTCTGTTGTCTTACACTTTCAATAGAGTTTTTAATCTCCTAGATATCTGAATCCGTTTTACAGATTCCATTTCTTTCCTATGTTGGGCATTTATTGTTTCCATTTCTTTTTTATGTTGTGCCTTCATGGCTTCTATCATGGTCCTGAGCTCATCTATTTTTTTGTCAGTTTCTGTCCTAGAGTCTGGAATCATGACTTTCATTTTGCTCACCATCTCTATGGTTATCTGGGAAATTATTTCTGTTTTGAATTTTTCTAGAGCTTGATTGATCAGTTTTATTACTTCCTGTGCCATGAGTTCTGAATGTCCTGGAGTTTCACTATCAGACTTTTCATCCTCCTTTGCCCTACTGTTTGCCATTGGTGAACTGGAAGTCTGTCTTTGTGTCTCACTTAAGTGTTTTCTCATTTTTATTTTTTTGTTGGGCCATTCCCGATTCAATCCCTGGGCCATTAAATCTTCCTGATAAAGCTGCATCCCAGCCCCCAATTCTCCAATGACTCACAGACATCCCCACCCTCACAACATCAGAGAAATCAACTGGCAAAATCAACCACAATCCTTTATCCCAACTGACACAATCAGCAACACAATAGGATCAAGTACAACCCGCAAACAGACCACCCATGGTAGTCACTAATTCATCACCTCCAAACCATGCAAATCAAACCAAAATGAAGAAGCCACCCAAAATACGTTTGCAGTGAACAAATTCTTCAACACAGCATATCTACCATTTAGGATGGGGGCCTAGACAGATCCAGAACTAGAAGAGAAGGCAAGGAAAAGAATTAGAGCAGGTTTCAAGTGAAGCCAGAAGACATAGAATGACCACACAATCTTTAGGAAACTGTCAAATTCAAAAGGGATAGAGTGCAAGCATAAGGACAAGAATATATCCCCCCAACAGCAATAGGGCTCACTTTCACCTGAAACCACTGACCCTTGAGTGAGGCAAAATGACAAAAGAACACAAAGAAAAAAGAAAAATATGCCAAAAGAAGAAATCCGAGCTAGGGCAGGAGCAGGAACAGAACGGGAGACAAGGGACAACATGGTGGAGCAAGAGACTGAGCCAGAGAAAGAGGACAGAAGAAAGAAAGAACTTGCAGAGTGGAATGAGGAAAAGAAAGAAAAAAACAATGACCCTGAAAGGCCTCTTTCTGACTATACCTCTGCTGCCACAACTCATGCAACCATGCGCAGAACCAAACCGCATGATCTCAGCTAGCCAATGGCAGATCCCTGCGACTCAGGCTGACTTCAGTCCCCAAGGACCAGATTGAGCTCCCTGACCTCTTGAAGGGTCGGACTCCACACAGTTCCACCACAGGCCCCCCGCCCCCTCTTCAAAGATGTTCAAAGTTTGAAGCTCCGAAAAACACCCCCAATAACCACCCATGCCTTTTCAGAGTGGGTGCAAGGACCGGCATAACCAGGAGGTTTGAGAGCACAGGGATGTTCTTCAGGGGCCCCCGTGTGGCTACCCTACCTGCACTGGAGCAATGGCAGCACTGGCAGGGGAGGACATAGCTACCTGGTCCCACAGATTGGGCCCAAGCAGGCCAGAGGGAGGGCAGATATCAGAATGGCTTCCCCAAATCTCACCTTCATCGTGCTGGAACAATGGTGGTGCTGGCAGGGGAGAGCACGGCTACCCTGTCCCATGGATTGGGCCCAAGCAGGCTGGAGGGAGAGCAGATGTCGGAATGGCTTTCCCAAATCTCACCTTCCTTGTGCTGGAGCAATGGCAGTGCCAGCAGGGGAAGGTGTGGGCTCCCAGTCCCCTAGTTTCTCATTCTTTATGGCTTAGTAGTACTCCATTTTATAGAAAAACCACATATTCTTTATACAGTCTCCATTTGATGAGCAATTGGGCTGTTTCAAAGTTTTAGTGATTACAAATTGTGCCACTATAAACATGGGGGAGCATATATCACTGTGGTATGATTCTTTTAATTCTTTTGGGAAGATACCCAGAAGGGGAATAGCTGGGTCAAATGGGGCTGCTAATCCTAGTTCTTTGAGGTATCTCCATATTGATTTCCACAGTGGTTGCACCAGTCTGCACTCCCACCAACAATGGAGATGGGTTCCTTTCTCCCCACAACCCTGCCAACATTTGTTATTGTTTGATTTCTTGATAGCAGTCATTCTTTGTGGGGTGAAGTGGAATCTCAGTGTTGTTTTCATCTGCATTTCTCGAATGACCAGTGATGTGGAACATTTTTTCATTTATTTACTTGCTGCTTTTACTTCTTTGAGAATTGTCTGTTCATTTCAAATGCCCATTTTTGAATTGGTTCTTTATATTTGGGAGGTCTGATTTTTATGAATTCTTTATATATTCTAGATAGTAGACCTTTGTCTGAGGAAGAGCTAGTAAAAATTTCTTCCCACATTGTAGATCATCTCTAAGTTCTCTTGGTGGTTCCTCTTGCAGTGCAGAAACTTTTTAAAAAGATGAGATCCCAGTTGTTGATTCTTTGTGCTAGTTCTTGTGCTACTGAGGATTTGTTCATAAAGTCTTTTCCTGTGCCAATGCCTTTGAGAGTTCTACCTAACTTAACTTCCAACAAATTTAGTGTTTAAAAATTTAAAATTCTAGTGCTATATAACTGGAACAAGCTCAAGTTCACATGTTCTTTCTTTTTAATGTGCAAAACTGGGTATTCTCTCCCTTTTCAGTGTACAAAATGATGAACCCACTCTGATGTAAATAGAACAAATTCGGTCTTCTTTACACAATTCCCAGAGAATTTCACATTCAATCTTGCACATCACTCTTGTGGCTTGCCACACTGAATATTAATTTATAGGTGCTTCTGGCCTCTTTGATGGCACCTGACCATCGCATCTCTGCATCTTCCTGCTGATCCAGTTTTCTGCGGACCTCTCTACCTGTGCTAACTGCTTATCACCCCCACTCATTAGTCCTTAAGGTTAATTAATGCAAGGACAGTATGAAATCAGTTAATTGATAAGCCTTTATAGAATGCCAGAGGGTGGCAAGAAGCAGGGTGCTGTATCATACAATGAGAGAACCATTACAGTTGGATATGAGAAATCATTTCTGAAATCCAGCAATTGAGTGCAGAGGGATCATGAATTCAAGCTCCAATCCTTCCTCAACTGCCTTGTTCCGGTTGTGTGGCTGGCCTCCATGCAACCCCACCTTCCCTTCCTGTCCATCCATACACCATATTCAGGACCCACAGCTCCTGCCCCTCTAGCCCATCTATAGTAAGACCCTAAATCATTTTAACATTAAATTACCATCATAAGCTCGCAAAGATGCCCTTCTCCTTTTCTTTAAGTGTAATTGTGCAGAATCATTTAGCTATCTCTATTCTTGCCAACTCTGTTCTCACTTCTACATTCTGGGTTTCTGTGCAGGGCAGGCTCTGCCTTTCAGAGTTGCACTGAGAGTTCCTGTGGCAACCCTCCCTTGACACCAGGTGCAGAAATGCCAGCACGTGTCTGCTGTCCATTTGCATTAGTGTCACTTTTTACCCTTTGTGAGCTATGTGCTTTCAGTATACTTTCACATCTTATTATTTAGCCATGTTCTTAAACCTGTTAAGCATTAAAAGCAGATTAAAAAGAAAATGGTTTAAATGTTCTGAAAGTTTAAGCAGTTTTCTCCCCAAGGATAAGAACTTCTTAAATATGAGAGCCCAGAACTAAACTTTGCTGTTTGATATTACACCTGGACCTTGCTGCTATATTAACCTGAATTTTACGGAGATTTATTTCCTCTGGAATGGTACAAAGTAGTATCTTAGATACTGAGGTCCGCAGCAACATCAAATAAGTGTTTTCAGTAATTGCCAGCTATTTTTCAAAATGTTGATATGGAATCATAGACTCACCCTGTAGGAATTTCTACAAATATAAAGGATTATTTTGGTTTCAAAGGCTGCTGAAATTTAATTTCTGTCACATCTGTGATATAGTAGTCCCTAAGGCTTGAGATTATGTAACAGTGGTACAAGTGAAATAGATGTTTCATTGTCTTTGAAATACTCAGTATAAATGTTGGCAGTCAATGCCTGATTATGGGAGGCTGTATTTCTTGATGCTTCTCCCAAAGTGACAAAAATATGACAACTATTAATTCTCAGTCCCCCCCAAGAGGTGAGCAATTTATAGCACAGAAATCAAACTCACAAAGGAATTGTTCAGAATCTAGGAGTGGGTACGACTGTATGTATCTCGTGTCTGTTTGCTGAGTACTATAATTTTTGACTGCTGATAAGATTGAGGAAATTCTTCTTGTATAATCCCTTTGGAATTCTGCACTATACCGGCAGTCACAGTCACAGTGGGTCTGTGGAATACTGTTATCACCCACAGAAATATGGTAAAGCTGAATTCTTAATTATTTATCCCTAATGTGTTCAGCGTATTAACTATAATCTCTTCATGTTCAGTGAGCTACAAGGTAAATTGCACTATTTTGGATAATAAATTTTGTGCTCAGATACACTGATGCACTGTCTAAAATATATAGTGTCTTTATGTGTATCTGTGGGGGGATTGAATCTAGGACTTTCACACTGTGCTACAGCCCCAATCCTTTTAAATTACTATTTTTTATTTTGAGTCAAGGTCTCACTAATCACTGCTCCCCAGGCTGAGGTTGACCTTGCAATCTTCCTGCCTCAGTCTCCATCACAGCTAGGATTATAGATGTGTGGTACTGTGCTAAATTTATAATGCATTTTTAGAAGAATAAACAGTAGCTTTAATGTTCATAGAGAGATTTCTTTAACTGAAATACTGAATAGTTTCTTTGGTATGAAAAACTATAATAATACACAGGATTCTAATGAGATAATTAATAATGTGAAATAGTAAGTAAAGGGCTAAAGGTGTAGGGAAAGTGGGAAGGGTGGGGGAAAAGTAATAAGGGAGAGGAAAAAAATGAGAAACAAAAAATGGAAATAAAGTGTTTGCAAATGGGGAGGGGAGGAGGGGGTGAAGGGAGGGGAGGGACAAGGGGAAAAAATGAGAATCAAGACCTATTATGTAAAGGTACAGAATCCCAATAGTGAATGTAACTGTATTGTATACCTAGATTGTACCAATAAACTCAATAAAAAATTATTTTAGTTGCAGCTACTCAGATAATTTTGTCATAGTTTAAAAAATGTTCTATTTGTTCCATCACAAAAGAGAAACTAGGGAAATAATAGTCCTGTTGAATTGTGGAAAATTCATTGACATTCTTTAAATTATTTACTGTTAGAAGCAACTTTTTATAGCATAATGGTGAACCCACCTGTTGAAAGCAATCCCATAGTAACTTGACTAATGTTGCAGTCCAAAATTTCCCTGATCAACATCTGCTATAAAATGTGAAACAAACAAAAAATTAATAACTGCCTGGAGTTCTGAAGTGCACTGTGTTGCGTGCACATTACCACTTGCACTTGGTGTGGATAAGAAAGGGTTGGCATATTTGATCACAAAGCAATAACAAGAATTGCTTTCTTATCTGGTCTGGGGTAAGAGAAAACCACAAAACAATGAATGCACTGACCCCGCAGGTGTGAGGGCCACAGCAGAACAAAGACACATTATTCCTCAGACTCTCTCTAGTGGCATCATTTGTGCTGAGACACAAAGAAGTAAACAAATGCCCAGTGCTGGCTTTGCTTCCGTGCCTTCCTCACCAGGGAGCCTGAATTAGGTCAGACAGGAGTCCAATGGGAGGGGGTTGTAGGCCAATTTTAGCTGTCAGCTGATAGATTGAAAAGTAGCAGAGAGAAAATAACTGGAAGCAGTGTTTGGAAGGTAGGGTGAATATAGGGCTAGACAATTCTGTGAATATCTTTGAAAATTTATTTCCCATGTAAATTGGGTTGTTTTAGAAATAATGACTGGGAACCAAGGCAGGGCTTTTTATTTTAAAGAGGAGGCTTTGTTTAAATCCCTCTTGCCAAGGAACAATGTATATTTCAGTTGTGGTAGACAATCCTACAGGCTTCATCACCTCATTTGAAAAGTTACAAAGTAGCAGCCCATTTCCCCCAAGACTACCTCCGTCTCCAGTGGTGAACCCAACAGAAAGTCAGTTGGCAGTGTTAAATTTAATGATTTAATTTAATTTTCTATTAAGCCCATTAGCTTAGCCAAATATAATATTCAGTTGCTGAGGAGACAAAAAATTCAGAGGGCCACTATCACATAGTGTGGTTACAGTTTTGCATACACATAAGTGTTGCTGTTGATTGTAAAGATGTTTACATTTAACTTTTGTATTCTACTTACAGCATTCTGGAGATTGTAAACTGTAAGCAATCTTGAATTAGGTCCTTTCATTTCTAGGTTTTTATCAGTGACTACAAATAAAGCCATATTTCCAATAATATTCAAGTTGTGATTATTATTATTTTTGATATCGGGGATCGAACTCAGGACCTTATTCTTTCAATGCAAAGGACAGAACCACTGAGCTAAATCCTCAGCCCTAAATCGTGATTATTAAAAGATACATATGACTTCAATAAATCTTAGCCATATACTCCCTACCAATGAGATATTTCTAGGACTTTCCTGGGGGACCTCATGTAAGCTTAGCCCCCAGAGCCCATTCCTCTGTCATATTTCCTCATCATATTTTAGATCTACGAGTCCTTTACAGTAAAGCTTAGAGCAATCCACACAATGTTTGAAAGAGCAGCCAAGGGATGATGCTTGGGCTGTCTCCTCTCCTTGCTTCCTAGTGCAGTCCATCACTGATCCCTAATGACTCTTGCACTCCTCCCATATCTCCAATGTCTCAACAATTGAATATGATTTAGCTAAATCTCAGAGGGTCCTCTCTGCCCCTCTGCTCTGGGGAGCTTCTACCTGCACCCCAAACTGTCCACACTTGAGGAGCCTGGAATTTCTGGGGCTTTAATCCAACCCCGGTCAGTCACCTTTAACCATTGACTCTTGCAAACTTCTTATTCTTCTTGTGGAATAATTCTGAAATGTGTGTTCAAGTGAGTGTACATCCTAGTTGTGTACAGTAGTGGTTGGCTTAATAGCACATTATTTTTGACTCCCTTTCCTTCTCTCCTCCATTGTACCCCTGTATTTCCCAAATAAACCATCTACACTTGAATCAACCTTAAAGTATGGTTTGAGGACAGCACAGACTGTGAGAAAACCGCATGTTCAAGAAATATTCCTAATTTGGTACCTCACTCCATCTTTTTTGCTGTCACTGCCCCAACAGTAGCAGAGACTCCCACCATGATATCAATGCAAATATCATCGCCTCTTTGAAGTTTCCCTGCAGATCCTGTGTGCAGGGCTGGTTGAGTGGGTCTCGCTATAAAAATATTTACTCATTCAATTTACTCAAAATTTTTTGAAGTGCCTACCTATCAATACTTAAATAGTTAATTAAAAGAGAATCCAAAGAGTGAAGCAGAGGACTTTGCAGTCTGTTATGCATGATTGATACCAAATTTATGGCCACTACGAATATTCTAGTTGGTCCATGGTATATATGATCTGCAGATTGTGAAATTTGTCTCTTCTTCTCTAATATGTAGAGATTGTTACATATTCTAGTTGCAGAGACCAGCCATCCAGATTTATTAATTCTAAATATTCTATAATCATTCCTACATATAACAGAACTGATTTTACTCTTTCAACATTTAGGTATATGCCTACTTTTATTTTAAAAAGTACTATTATATATAGACTGTAAAGCAGGATTAAAATATCATCTCAGAGATGAATCCAGCTATTTATGTTCTACTAAGGAGTGTTGCTAGTGTATTTTTGAAAATTTAATCTATCTCCTATCTTTCTATTTATCAATGAACACAAATGAAAAGATATTTTAATTTGATTTCTTTGTTAAACATCTTTACATTTTAGGGATGAATCCCTTTTAGTCTTGGTATATTTCACATTAAATTCCAGTCCAGCACTGAGCTAAACCTTAGCCCCTGAATGTCTTGTTCATTGAATCCTGAGCCTGAGCTTTTAAGAGGTTCTGAAACGATGGTTACACATATGCTTATGTAATTAATACACAAGCACTGTAGCATGAGATAGCGTTTTGAGTAAGAACAAACAATAAAGCTATCAGTGATCAATTGGTTTCTCATGCTCACATAATGGCAATATTTCACAAGTTACTAATCATTACCCAAAAGTAATTTTGCATTTTCTTCCCAACTTTGTTTCAATTTATTTTACTACTAAAGTTTTCTTAAATTTATTTGTATGCCATGTAGTATTTCAACAGGTATGCCATATGTTTTTGTATACTTATAATATATACTTTTATGACAGTTAATTTAATGTGTCCATTCAATAGGATGAAGAAATCCCAGAGGACCGGTGAAGCATACGTCTGAGTGTGTTTGAACCGGTCATGAAGGCATGATGTTGGGTACTGTATATGATCTCTTATTTTCTGGCACTGTTTCCCTGTTCTGATTCTCAGCTTCCATGCACAAAATATCTTTTTTTCTGTCATGCCCTTTCTTCTTACAGGTGGCTGAACGTGTACTAAATGCCCTGAAATTCTGAGTCAAATTAACCCTGCCCTCTATTTAGTTTTGAGTACTGGGTATTAAATTTCAGTGCTGAGAAAGATAACTAATACAGAAAATTCATACCAGAGAAATGGGGTTCTTGCTGTGACTCCATATGGTTTGGAACCTCTGGAACTGGTTTGTAGGAAGAGTTTAGGAACATTTGGAGATGTAAAATTAAAGAAGCCCTACAATGCTATAAGCAGAGCTTGATGGTAAAATCTAGTTAGAGTTTAGAAGAACAGAATGCTGATAAGAATGTGAACACTAAAGACCAAGCTAGGAGGTTTCAGATGGGAACAAGGACTTCACTGGCAAGTGGGCTAGAGTCATATGTGTTACACTGTAGTAGAAAATCTGCATACATTTTGCCATTGCCCCTAGATTCCATATACTTTCTTCTAGTATTTCCAGGGGTATCACATTGTTATGGCTTGGATCTAAAATGGCCTCCAAAGCCTCATGTGTTTGGAAGGTGACGGAGGCACAGGGCGCTGTACTCATCAGTGGACTGGTCAGTAGCTGATGTGCTGTTAGAAGCTGGGGCCTGTTGGGAGGAGGCAGGTCACTGGGGACCTATCTGAAAAGGTATCTGTCTCTCTCTGATTGGTTCCTTCCTTCTCTTTCGGCTTCTTGGTCGCCATGACACAAGCAGCTTTTCCTCTGTCGAGGACCTTCCACCAGGCTCTTTCTGCCTTTGATCCAACTGACCATGGCCTGTAACCATAAGCCAAGATAAGCTTTTACTCCCTTAAGTTATGAGCTTTGGATATTTTTTCCTAATGACAAAAAAGTGACTAAAACATATATTCCTGTCTTTCTTCCATTTTGAATTTATTTTTGTATAGGGTGAGAGATGAAGTCAAAATTCAACCTTTGCAAAAGAATATGCAGTTTTGCCAGCAGTTTATTTAAGATTTCCTATCTCCAATGTGTGCTTGAGAATTATGTAGCTATTGATATGTGAATTTATTTCTTGAATCTCTTTTCTATTCTACTTGTCTGTGTGTTTTCATGCTAATACCATACTGTTTTGGTTACTATGGCTCTGTAGCATGTTGTGAAAGCAGATATTGTGAAACATCCAGCTTTGTCTCTTATTTTCAAGATTGCTTTGTCTAGTTAAGGTCTTTTGGGCTTCTATTTAATTTTAGGATTCTTTCTAGTTCTGGGAAGAAAAATCATTCATAGTTTGATGCAGATTGAACTGAATCTGTAAATAGCTTTGAGTTGTGTTTAGCAATGTTAATTCTTCTGATCCAAGAACATGGAAGCTGCTTTTGTTTTGATGTACTATGTATAGGGAAACCTAAAGACTGTTGGAACTAAACAAATTCAGGAATGTTGCAAGACACAAAATCAACATACAAAAAATGTTAGCGGTTTTTATACACCAACTGTAAGATTATTGAGAAAAGAATCATGAAGCAATCTGCTTCAAAATAAGATATAGGAATAAATATACAAATGAATAAGAAATAGGAATAAATATACAAATGAGTAAGATGTAGGAATAAATATACAAATGAAATATTTACAATAAAAATTACAAAAAACCTGATGAAAAAATTGAAGGAGACATAAAAAATGGAAAGATCTCCCATAGTCTCTTTACCTCTATGCTTAATTTGCCCGTTCTAAAAGCCCTTGTGTCCTATTGTTCAGCCTGCTGGGAAATACATTGACCATGATTAAATAATATAACATAATATTCTATAATGCTGGTATAAAATACTATAAAGTATAATATGTTTATATATTTTCTCTAATGAAAAATCCTTTCTTTCCTTTAAAATGATCCTAATATTATTAAATACATATTCAACATCCCATGGCTTCCCCTTCAAAGTCTGATGAATGTGTGAGTCTTGAATTTTGACTGAATGGACCCTCAAGGGAGATTTGCAAGAAGATAAAAAAAATTCTACTCCAAGTCACATGCCTGCTTCTTCTTAGAGGAACAAATTTCTGGCCACTTCTACGATAGATGTTTTAACCTTTTTACAAGACCTTCGAGTATTTTACATATGATGAGTTCTCAGAGCTTCTGGTCAAATTGGGGTCCTCAAAAGGATGTGGAACCAGTTTCCTCCTGCAGAGTGATTTTTGTCTGTACTCTGTCCCCATTACCATTTTCGGGTGAAAATGAGCTTCTCTGTGGTGTCTTTACCTGGCGAGGTGTCAGTTTAGGAGTGAAGTCACAGCTTGCTAATTCGGTATATCAGTCTATATCCACCGAGGAAGCATGCTGTTTCTATAGTCTGTCAGGAACAGTTACTTATATTGCTTTCTTACCTTTGAAAGACATCAATGCTTTGCTTATGGCACACCCCAGTTGGGTTCAAAAGGAACATTTACAATCACTTTTTTATTGCCAAGTGCCAATGCTATTTTCTCACTTGTAGTTCTCCAGTCGGTCAGCAGGTAGCAGCAGAGGGCTAACTTTAGTTTTAAATTAGCATGTTAAAGGGTATCAAAATCCTTTCTCCTTCCTTGCCCTCTCCTTTCCTTCCTCCCTCTCCTCCTTCCTCTTTTATCTTCCCTTCTTCTCTCCTTTCTTTGATTCTTTGCTTCCTTTCTTTTCTGTACCCCTTTGTCCCCCATCTCTACTTCCCTTCCTTCCTTTCTTCCTTCCTGTCCGTGTCGTTTCTCTTTCTTACTACAAATGGGAAAGATGTTGGTTACATTTTGTAAATGGAAGCAACAACTCAGCAATAACATATTTACATATATTTTAAATTCACAAATCTAATGTCAATGTTTTTTTTTGTTTTTTCTTTTAAACTAATCATTAAAGATTGGAGACCATCCACAAAAGACCAGGTATCAATACAAACAGGAATTGATGAACTTATACTTCAATTAACAAAGATAATCATAGCAAAACTGTGCTTTGTTTTAAATATACAAATTATTAACATCTTATTCTTAGAGAATACATGCAAATGACCTTTTCACTACTACATTTAGAAATGTGGAAGAGAGAAAAAGGAACTCAGTCACAGCCCTCATCAATTATTCCCTGTATCCAGCCTTCTTAATTGTTTTTCTTTCTTTAATGTAATAGTAAGCAATAATCTCACAGCTGTGCTTTGTAGAGGGAACTATATAAGCAGCTATATTGAGATTTCATACACACATAACATAAAAGGGAGAGAAAATGATCAAGAATACTGCTTGGCCCATTGCAAACATACAAAAGAACTAATGAATCTCTCTCAACATGGTTTTGTAGATATAAAAAAAATGGTTTTGTCATGACCATCTGTTACGTCTTGATTTGTATTCCATCATGAGATCATCACTCAAAAAAGTGATAATTTCAAGGTATAGCATAACTTCTACAAGACAATATCTTTAATTATACAGCATCTCTATCAGTCCCTGAGGTGAACTGAAACAGATGTGGGTCAAAATTTGTCTTCTTTTCAGTTTGCTTATTCATTTCATCTACTTAAGAGCATTTACCCAAAACCTCTCCAAAACATTACTCACTTGTGAATTATTGCAGTTGCTGACTCTGTTTTGCTGTTTCAAATTGAGTACTCATTGTTATGTGGCATGTATTTTGGATCCAATGATTTAGATTTAATCAAAGTATCGCCTGTGAACTGCTCTGTGGTGTTCTGTAATAGAGGCTTCTTAGTAAGAGTTTGTATATTTGACACTGAAGTGTATACCTCAGTCTTTCAACAAATACTGAGCAATTGCTGATGTTGGCATGCAGTAAATAGTGCAGGTTTATGCTCACCGTGGGATGTTCCCTAAGACATGAGGAAGATAGACTTCAGATGATAATTACACTGGTCTTAAAAATAATTAGGGTCTTTTAAGTGTTGTGAAGGAGAAGGGCACCATATTATGAGAACACACAAGAAAAGCACTTGACCTGGCCTGGGGGAGGGGAAATGGATTAGAGAAATTTCCCTGTGTGACAGATAGGAAAATTCATTAGTCTCAGACAGTGGTTCAGAGTGAGGTTTGATTATTGTCTTTAATTTGTAATTAAATGGGAGAAACTATAATTAAGCATGAAGTAAAACCTTAAGTAATATAGCACTTTATTGCATGGGATAATCATTGTGGTAAGTGGTAATGCTTTGATGAAGTATCTTCATTTGAATAGCAATATCTTAAACCCCATGAAAAAAGATTTGTCATTAATTTTGACAAGCCCACAAAAGGTGTGAATAGTTTACACAAGGAAGGACTCCGTCTCTTCTTAAATATAGAGGCAATTTACAAGTCAGAATTCTGTGTTTTCAAGCTTATTGGATCATTTGAATTATAAAAGCACATGCAAAAAAAATCACAGATCACATTTTGGTGCAATATAGTATATTTCCACAGACTTCATCTTGTATTTCTTTTCCTTCCACATTTGTCTTCTTTCCTTCAATGTTTTAAAGCCAACTAATGGCATAAGTTTTTGTAAATTATTTTTAAATAATATGTGAAAATACAAACATGCATATTCGTGGGGTGTTTATGTAATGTTTCAACATACATATATATTGCACAATGTTCAACTCAGTTTAGACATATTTATCTCTCCGAACACTTGTCATTTTCCATGGTGAAAACTTGCAAAATAATTTCTTCTAGCTTTTTAAATTGTATAGTGGCATTGTTACCAGTAGGCACCCTACGTATCAGAAAGTCTTACTCGTCTCTTGTAACCTGGCTCTCATTGGTCAACCTATCCCCAAATCTCCCTTCACACTGCTCTCCCTCCTGGCTTCTGCTCTCAACTTCATGAGATCAACTTTTTGGATTTGACACATGAGTGAAATCATGCAGTACTTACCTTTCTGTTGCAGTACTATTTTTTTAAACAGGATTGTATATTTATATGCTCTTTATTCATAAGTAGAGTGGATTAACATGCTAACCTCAATTGAAATTGACTGAATACTGATGAATAAATGATAATTATGAGATTGTATTGCAATAGGCGGTGACTATCTCTTAATAGAACAAAGAGAAGGAAGAACATAATTAGCAGATGCTAATGAGCTAGGATTTTGTAAACATGAAACAAATATAGAACAACATAAGAACAACATAAGAAAATAGGAGCATAGGTCATTCTGGTGAAGGAATCTATAGAAAATGATGAACTGTAAAAATCAAACGGCACATAACACCAAAAAGAAATGCTGAAAACAGAAAAACAAATAAGAATAAATTAAGGCAGAAATTCACCTGTGCTAAAACAGAAGGGCAAAGGAGATTTCTTTCTTGGCAATATTTTATAAAAGCTATGGAAAGAGGTAGGGCAAGATTAATGGAGCAGTGCAGAAAAGATAAAACAAAGTAGTTGTAAAAAAGAATGAAATTTAAAAGCAAGATAATCCAAAACCCATAAAATGTACACATGCAGAAGACAAAAAGTATTATATTTTTTGAGAAAATCAATCTTAGAACAATACAAAGGCAAATACAATCTAAAAGGAATGACAAAATGAATTGATAATGTGAACAATAAACTGATGTCATAGATTTATTCCAAGGTATATTACACTTTTGTAGAATGCTAAGAATTGGGTAAACCAAATAATAAATATAGTAGAGTCACTGATGGCTCAGATACTAGAACATTTTTTAAAGCAGTGAGCTTTGTAACACTTGTCATCTGTATGAGATCCACTTGGACCTTAGAAAGGTAGGAATTCTTCTGGGAGATTCACCCATGGTCCACCCTAAAACTCTTGCAACAACCCATTGTGGAGTAGGGGAACGACATGAACTTCCTTACCAGGCACAACCTGACAAATGTGCCCTCTGTCCCTTATCCATTTAATTCTTAAATTGGCTGGCATATGACCATATGACTTATTTCTCAATCCAAGCTTCCAATGTTTAATTTCTAGAATTTACATTGCAGATAAGAGAGGAGAAGAGGCATTCCTGTACTACAGCAAGCTGTTCTTTCACCAAAGGTAATAATTAGGTCCAATAGTCTTTCTGAGAGATTGTTTATTTAACAGAAAAATTCTAACTCAATTATCTGGGAATAAAAGGAACAAAGGAAAGCCATTATGCAAATGTCAGCAAGTGAAGGAGACAAAGTTTTCAGTTTTCAGGCCAATTAAAAATTAATGTCAGAAAAAAAATTAATGTCAGGCCTCTCCTCCCATGCCATTAATATTCGAACCTCCAAAAGGTAGGGACAATTGGAAAAAGTATTAGATACAATGGAGTATAAAAAGATCAGAATATATCATAATATTTAGACTATCTTCTCTGTGGCAGTTTGGCTAGTCACTCAGACTGATACTGGAAACTACTTATAAAATGTACATTGCTTTGAAAAAAATCCAGACTTCAGTGGAGATAACAATAAAGATAGATAAAAATATTTATAGATTGATTAACCTTCTTCTCCTTTAAATCCAGGCATACAATTTCTCAAGTGTTTGTTAAGTTTTTCTCCACTTTATGAAGTAAAGATGAGTGGAATTAATCACTGTGATGTTAGAAATTTAAGTCATGAATGAAAATTCCAAGGCAAAGTTTTATTCATTTTGAGAAAGCTTTGTACTTCTCACTTAGCTCAGATGAAACTTTGTTGAAACTCAGTCACTGATGATCATTCAATACCCTCAAAAGCAGATAGGGTTGTATATTTAAGTGCATTACATATATGTTTATCTATTTCTCTTTCTACATATTACATACTCATACATATTTGCATACATATCTATGTAAAACATTGTACTAAGTATATGATATTGTATATGGCAAATGAACATATTAATATTTTAAAATGGTACTTTTAAACTTGTGAAATCAGTAAGTTGAGATATAGTAACATATATTACATATTGCATCATTATATATAATTCAAACACACAGTTTGCAGTATTTTGTATTTATGTGTGTGAGTGTGTGTTACAAGTTCTAGGTAGTAGTCTAGGCTGGGTGCTAAATCTTTATTTTAGAAATTGTGTTAGAAAATGATGCATTGGCCTGAGGCTTGGCCTAACCCTCTTTCTCTGGCTGTGTGAACAATTTCTATAATGTTACTTCCCCCTCTGTCCTAGCCGTAAGTGGTCCTTGAGCTCACTCCCACCATGGAATTGGTACCTTCTTCTGATCACGTTTGTGCTTTTATCTTCTTTTATATCTTCATTAATTGAAACAGTTTTTCTTACCAAGATCTTTTTTTAAAAGCACCCATGTATGGCAGAGAGTATAACTCAGTTACAAGGTTCTTGCCTAGCATATGCAAAGACCTGGGTTTGTTCCCCAGCATTGGGGGAAAACACAAAAGAGGAAGAAAGTGCTAAAGGTCTTTGTTTTCCTAATGAATGATCTCCACTAACTATTTTTTTTGCTCCTTTGTCTCCCATTTATGAGGAAGATATTTCCTCCTTGGGGTTCTGGATATTTCTCAGCACAGGGCACCCAACAATGAACAGACAAGATTAGCAGTGGACATTAGTCACATAGACTAGAACTCCTATGGACAAGGATGTCAGAGGCCACAGTGGGCAGGCTTTGTGGTGCAAGAGGGCTGGATATCCCTGGCTTCCTCTAGCACAGAGGGAAGTTGCAGAGTGAGACGTACACCTTGTGAGAGCAATGGAACTCTCTATAGGTCTCTGGGACCATATAAATTTCAAAGATGTCACGGAAGCTCTTAGCTCCTTAGGTACTAAAATACCCTGACCTAATCATTGCATTAAAAATTACACTTTTGTAATTGCTGGCTCTAATTTGTCCCACCTAATCTGGCACAAACTGCTGCTTTGTCTTGCAGTCCTTGGCCTGCAATTTTTCTAATGTTAACCTAGTCTCTCAACCAGAATGTAAAAGTGGAAGATAAAGTTTATCTGTTTCTTACAGCTCCTCCACATCAAAAATTATCTTTCTCAAGCATTTGATGTGTGCACATGCATATGACATTAGTTTTTCAGGAGTATTGTATCAAATTGCCCCTCTGGGGTAATTAAAGCAATAGTGGGGGACTGAAAGCAAACAGAATTTGCTCTCTCCCTACAGAGGTCAAAGTCTGAAGCCCAGGCATTGGCAGGACCGAACTCTTTCTGAAGTTGCTAGGGAAGAGTCCTTCCCTGCCTTCTGGAGCGAGGAAGTTTCATGTGACTCTTGTAGCAAAATATGACTCTCTGGCTTCTTCTTCAACTCCCATTCTTATTTTTGTGCCTTTTGAACTCCCTCTCCTTATGAGGATACCAAACATTAGATTTAAGCTCCACCTCAATCCAGCATGATTTCATCTTAATTGTATCTGTAAGCAACCCATTTCCAAATAAATTCCCATTCACAGGTGCTGGAGTTAGGATTTTAATATATCTTCTTGGGGGACATGATTCAACCCATAACATACATGATTAGAAAATACGCTTATGTTGTATCCGTGTAGAAGCACTCCAGAAAAGCCTCTCTAGATGACTTGTGCCAGATTAAAAAAGAAGACTCAGACACAGCTTTCCAGAATACCTGTGACCTTAGGTCTCCTACCCAAGGTTTCCTTGTCCATGGCTGAAAAACAGTCACACATATCATTGTGTCTTGGTGAATTATTTGTTTCTCAGACATAGTGAAATCTACTCAATATTTAAGAAGTTCTTTCTGAGTTTAAAGGGCTATCTTAATGTGATGCAGCTCTTTAGACAAAATTACTATAATACATACTTACCTGTGATAGGAAAAGAGAGAGACCAAAATATCTGTGGTGGTTTTTGAAAAAAAAAAAAATGGGAAGCTGACACAAATGACCATTTCCCTTTTGTAATTTAACAAGCCACACCACAGAATTTGAAGGTTTCTTGATATTCCTGGAAATTTATTCCCTTTCTGTCATTCTGCAGTTCATCATAATTAGCAGCATCAGTAGTCTTCCTGTGGGAGAAGTTTCTGTGTTGTTTCCTTACCCCAGTGATTTCATTTTCCCTCCACGTTCAAGGAAACAACAGTATGAATCACTCACCTTCTTCATTATGGGGTTGACAAGGTGCTCATAGTAACCCTGCAGGGGGAGAAGCGATTCTGTGAGCTGGTTTACTGAGCAAAGGAAGCTACATGCCAAGGGAACGAACCCGAAGGGCCTGAGAGGAATTCACAGAATTCTCAGCAGTTGTAGAATCACATCTACTCAACTATCATCATTAAAATTTTCTCCCTCTTCAATGATTGCTTATTTGAACTGTAACAGAATGATTGAATCCTGAGAAGACAGTACATCTGCCAGCTGACTCGATTTTGCTACTGAGAAAGAATTCCAGATAAGCCCAGGGAATGGTGATCAGCACTGGGCAAAATTTAGGAGGAAATCAGTATCATGGATTAAAAATATTTACAAGTGTTTTTGGCTCTTGCGACATATTTTAAAACTAAGGAGGATACTGCACATCTATGTTCATGGATAAATAAACAGAATATTTTTGGCAGGGGGATCTGGCACTATTATTTAATAATTAGCCCACAATATTGTTGAGAGTATTTAATTATCTTTGTAAGGTCCAGTCTGGGACAGAATATTGGAAAATAAGGTCATGGAGAAATAGTTGCTTTATATGAATGGCCTCCTGATTTTTTCAATGGCTGTAGTCAATTCAACCCACATAATTACTGCTGTAGAACTAAATTAAACTGACCTCTCCTATTTTATCATTGGTATTATTTAGAAGGGAATCCCATCAGTCTTGAGTAAGGGTACAGGAAAATCTATGCAGCCTGATATTATTATTGCTGCACAGAGTAGTAATGCAGATCAAAGTGACACTGCATAAGTTTCAGGGCCATGGCTCTGAGACACTCTGATGGAATCAAACCTCTTCAACAACTTGTGGCTCTGTGGTCCCAGGAAGTCTCCTCAGTGCTTTGTCACTTTGTCTTGTCTTACTTGGGCATAATATAGAAAGTCATCCAATTTAGGAAATAAAAATGAAAAGCAGCTCACTTTGAATTTCAGACTAAAAATGATTTTCTGTTAGTAAAACTATGTCTCATGTAAATGTGGGACATACTTGTACTGACAATGTCTGTTATTTTGGGCCATCTTGTTATTTATCCGGCAGTCTTAAAATAATAAATATATTTACCTTATACAATTCTTTTTATGTTAAGTTTGATGATATGAGAAAACCATTTACATACTGGCTAGCACTTAGTACATATCAGTTTTATTTCTAACTATAACTACCATTTTGTATTAGGTATTGTATTAGGCATTTTATTCAATTTTTAAGATGTGAGTTTTTTTATTAAGTATAATTGACAATATTAAATGCATTTAAAGTGTATGGAATCATATCTTGAGACACATATACATTGTGGAATGATTACTGCAATCAAGCTAATTTGCCTATCACCTCACACACTTATAGCAGTTCTTAATTTCCTTTGTGAAGAAGTGATTTATAAGTGCAGACAGGCGATGAGTGCCAAAGGTGCATGGAGCAGGCTGCTTCCCCACCACGCCCCAGGCCTCCGAGCAGTGCAGATGGATGAGGAGTGGAATAACAACATAAGACTGATAGGAGTCGATGATAAAGCAGGAGAAAGTACAAATGACAGGGGGAAGAAAAACCTCACAGAATTAATAATAGAAAGTTTCCCAAACAGATCAAAATAATTTGACATACAGTTGAGTGAGGCATATAGGACTCCAACTAGCCATGATTAAAAAAAAAAATCTACACCTAGACATATAATAATGAAGATCCCAGAAACCCAACAGAAGAACAAAATACAAGCAGTTAGAGAAAAGAAACAAATCACATACAAAGGAAAGCCCATCAGCATCACAGCAGACTTTTCAACATAAACCCTCAAGTCAAGGAGAGCTTGCACTGAGGTATTTCAAGCCCTAAAAGAAAACAACCTCCAACCTAGACTGATGTATCCTATAAAACTATATTTCAAAATTGATGGGGAAAAAGACACTTCCATGACAAAGAACACTTGAGAATCCTCATGAATACCAAACCAGTACTCCAAACAATTCTAAATAATATCCCAGATAAAGCCAATGAAGATCAAATTCCATGAGGCCCAACAGAGCAAATCCATTAGGCAAGGCAAGAAATTAAAGGGCGAGGGGGAAATATTAAAAAGGGCTAACAAGAGGACAAAAACATGGCAATGATAAGTCAATACATATCAGTTATAACCATCAATGTTAATGGCCTCAATTCACCATTCAAAAGAAAGAGACTGGCAGGATGGATTAAGAAGCAAAAAACAACAATATGCCTTATACAAGAAATGCACGTAAGAAACTCATAGACTGAAAGTAAAAGGATGGAAAACAGTTCCCCAAGTGACAGGAAACCAGAAAAAAGCATGGCTAGTTGTCTTATTTGCAGACAAAGTCAATTTCAAACCAACACTAATTAAGAGAGACAAGGTTGATACATCCTTGTAAAGGGAACAATCCAAGAGGAAGAGATGACAATCATAAATATATATGCATTCCGTGAGGACCAACAGAGCAAAACCAACAGATGAGGCTAGAAATTAAAAGGAAAGGAGGAAAAATAAAAAATAAAAGAGCCAACAACAGTAAAATATCATGAGAAGGATGAGCGAATTTGTATCAATTATAACCATGAATGTTAATGTCCTTAATTCATCATTTAAAAGAAATAGACTGGCTAAATGGATTAAAAAGCAAAATCCAACAATATACTTCGTAAAAGAAACATACTTAATTCAGAAAGAAATTCATAGACTGAAAGTAAAAGGATGGAAAACAGTTCTCCATGTGGCATGAACCCAGAAAAAAAACAGAGGTAGCTATTTTCTTTGGAGATAAGGTATATTTCAAACCAAAATCAAATAAGAGGAACAAAGGAGGTCATTACATCCTTGTAAAGGGATCAATCCAAGAAGAGATGACAATCATAAATATATATATATGCACCAAATACTAATGCCTTGAACCATACAAAACAAATATTAAGGGACATGAAAAACCAAATAAGCACTCATACAGTAACAGTGGAGGACCTAAATACCCCACTGTCACAAACGGACAGGATATCTAGATAAAAAATCAACAACAAAATACTAGAACTAAGCCAAGCTTTTGAACAAATGGATATAATAGACATCTACAGGGTGTTCCAATCCACAAAATCAGAATCTACATTCTTTTTGGCTGCACACAGGCCATTCTCCAAACCAGACCACAGACTAGCTCATAGAACATGTTTAAATAAATGAAAAGGAATTGAAATTACCCCATGTATATTATCAGACCATGGAGCAATTAAGCTGGAGATCAATAGTCTAAGAAACTTCAATAACTTCACAAGCACATGGAAATTGAATAACACTCTCCTGAGCAACCAGTGGGTCACAGAGGAAATTAAAGAAGAAATTAGACAGTTTTTACAAATAAATGAATGCCAGTACAACACACAGGAATCTATGGGACACAATGAAGGATGGTTTTTTGAGGGAAATTCATAGCAGTGAATGCCCACACTAGGAAAACAGTGCGAGCTGAAATAAACAACCTAATGCTGAATCTTAAGCTCCTAGAAAAAGAAGAGCAAGACAAACACAAAGCTTGTACAAAGGAGAAAATTATAAAGATCAGAGCAGAAATCAATGCAATGGAGATTAAGAGAATGATAAAAAAGCAATAAATTTAAGAGTTGTTTTTTTGAAAGAATAAAGAGAATCAATAAACACTTAGCCAGTTTTATCAAAAAAAGGAAAGCAAAGGCTCAAATCCAAGCAATTGGGAATGAAAAAAGTGGTCACAACAGATCAAGCAGAAATCCAGAGCATCATCAATACCTACTTTGAGAAACTGTACTGTAATAAAATGGAAAACAGAGAAGAAATGTACATATTTTTAGATACATAGAATTACCAAAGTTAAAAGAAGGAGATAAAAATATTCTAAATACCCCAATTCCAATCAGTGAAACTGAAAACATAATTAAAAATTTACCAACAAAGAAAAACCCGGGTCCTGATGGCTTCACTGCTGAATTCTACAAGACATTTAGAGAAGAGGTACTGCTACTACTTTTCAAACTTTTCAATGAAATTGAAAGGGAAGCAATTCATCCAAATTCATTCCTGAGAGGAAGTCTTACTTTGATCCCCAAACCAGGGAAAGACCCAACCAAAGAGAACTACAGGCAAATCTCCCTAATGTACATAGATGTAAAAATACTCAATAAGATACTGGCAAACAGAATACAGAGTGTCATCAAGAAGATCATACATCCTGACCAAATTGGATTTATTCTAGGGATGCAAGGATGGTTCAACATATGTAAGTCAATAAATGTAATACACTGTATCAACAGAGTCAAGGACAAAAACCATATGATCCTCTCAATAGTTGCAGAAAAAGCATTTGACAAAATTCAACACCCATTCATGATAAAAATCCTGCAAAAAATTGGAATAGATGGTCTATATCTCAACTTAACAGCCTTACCAAGTCGGATTTATTCCAGGGATGCAGGGATGGTTCAACAGTAGAGAAGTGTTTCTTTTTTCCCACAACTCCACCAGCATTTGTTATTGGTTAATGTTGAACATTTTTTCATATACTTATTGACCACTTATATTTATCCTTTTGAAAATTATCCATTCAATTCAGTTGCCTATTTAGTGAGTAGACTCTTTGATTCTGAGGGGTTGAAATTTTTGAGTTCTTTGCATATTCTGTTAGATGAGAAGGTGGCAAAGATTTTCCTTCAGTCTGTACATTATCTCTTCACTCTTGATTGTTGTTTCTCTTGATGTGTGGAAACTTTTAAAATCCATGTAGTCCTATTTATTGATTCTTGATATTTTTTTTTCTGTACTATTGGAATCTTATTCAGAAAGTCTTTTATGTACCTATGGCTTCAAGTGTTTCCCCCATATTTTATCCTAAAAGTTTCAAAGTTTCATGTCTTACATAGAGATCTTGGATCTGTTTTGAATTAATTTTTGTAGAGGTTAAGAGATAGGGATCTGGTTTTGGTCATCTACACATAGATATCCAGTTTCCCCAGAACCAGAATTTAACATATATTTCTGACTCCCTTCTTGGGAATCAGATGGTTTGTTTCTGTGTTTTCTGTTGTGTTCCCCTGGTCTATGTATTTATTTTTGCATCAGTGTCATGTTGTTCTTGTTACTATGGCTTTGCAGTAAAATTTGAAGTGAAAAATTGTGATACTTCAAGCCTTGCTCTTTTGGGTTCAGATTGCTTTGGCTATTCTGGATCTTTTGAGTTTCCATATAAATTTTAGGATTATTCTTTCAAGTTCAGTGAAATATGTCATTGGAATTTTAATGAAGATTTTATTCAATCTGTATGTTTTAGTAATATGATCATTTTATTAATATTAATTCTATAAGTTCATGAATATGAAAACTTTCCAACTTCTAATATCTTCTTCATTGTCCCATAATTTTCACTGTAGAGGTCTTTCATCTCCTTGGTTAGGTTGTTTCCAGGTATTATATTTTATTTATTTATAACTATTGTGGATGGAGGAATAGTTTTCCTAGCTTTTCTCAGTTAGTTCATTACTGCTATACAGAAAAACTATCCCCTTTTGAAAAGCCTAAGTTGTTAGGCTCTTAAAAATCATCTTACCGAAAGTTGCACAACAAATCTGTTGGATTAGGGCTAACAGCCCAAATTTATGAGATAAACATGAAAAGAAAATTTTCAGATTTGCACAGCTACTCTATTTCTGTGTACAGAAGCTGAGCTCTTTCTCATATATCACATTATCTTGCTGTCAGTTGCAGCCAGAGAAACTATGAACTTCACAAGGGCCTTAGTTTCTTGTCAACTATTTGGTACCTTAAGGCTCTAGAGCATTTTTGCTTCTCTTTTCGTGGATGATTTTATGTAGCAGCAGGATGAAAGAGAAATCACTATGTAGGAATTGTGCTCCTTGGGAAAACACCTGTTATGGTCTGCATTTTAATACAAATTCAAAACCTCAGGAAAAGACAGAGACCAGCAATATAAAGTATAATGCAAGCCATTTTAGGTTTGCATTACCTACTAGTCTCCTTACTAAAAGAGAAATATTCTTTGGATATTTTTTGAACATTAATAGACTTCTTAAATTTTCAGATTAGATTCAAATTTGAGGGCTATTACAAGCAGCAAATGGAGTTTGGAAAACACAGCAAATGGAGATTTGTGACAAGCACCTTTTGCTAGTGTTTTCAGCAAGACAGCAAAAAGAACCCTGGTGGCAGAGATGCTAGAAATGCACTGGCTGCTGTGTGGATACTAAAGCAATTTGGTTGCTTGCATGCAAGAATTTCAAATTTTAATTCACTTATGGTGAGGTAACTAAGTGCTCATATCTTAAAAAAAAAAAAAAAAAAAGAACTTCCCTAACAGTCAGCAAAAAGATGCCATTATCTGCAACCTTTCCCATAAAGGTCTTGAGCCATCTGCAGAGACAAATCCCTTCTCATTTCTGAGATGATTAGTAGGAAATCTAATGTCAAGATGACTGAGGAAGGTTTCACTCCTGCGATCTGATTTCTCCCGAGGGTTAGGGTGGGGCTGTGTGTCAGACTTGGAAGGGAAGAAAGCTTTGTTTGGAGGGTTACTCAGGCTTGCCGGGTAGGTCTTTGTGGCTCCCATGGAGGAAGAGGGTGCGTAGATCTGACATTGGACTTGTCACCACCTCAGCGTGTGAGGCTGATTCCAGCACAGGCCTGATTTTAATTCAGTAGAATGATTTTCACTTTGGGTTACATCATGGCACTCAGTGCTGCAGTCCCAGTCCTTACCTCTCTCCTGTGTCACTCACTAATTGGTTGACTTTTTTGGAGCTTCTCTTTCCAGCCAGATTGTAAACCTTTTTTTTTTTTTTTTAATACCACGATTCATGCATCTTCAGGATACTTAGAACACCTGCCATACTGAAAGGCACAGAGTAATTCCCAGCAAATGCAAATTTATTAAGAGGAAAAAAATCCCAAATTCATTACTATGGATATTTCTTTTCCTAGAGCTTTGCACAGTTATTTCTCATATGAATATTGTCTAGGTATTTTCTATAGGTGGACAGTGCCTGGCAAAACATAAACCAAGTATAAAATAAGACAATAGACACTTCAGATGCTTGAGTTCTTCTGTAATGTAATATTTATAAATATTGCCACTCACTTTCTCTCCCACCTTTCTGGACTTTGAATAGTGAGGTGTCCAAGAACTAGAGTATAAATAGAATCATATGTATAGCATTTGGAATTAATAAATAAGGCCAAGATACAGTTCAACATATTGTGGCTTACCCTTATATTTTGGCAGATATAACTTTACAGCAGGAAATGATTTCTAATGTAAAGATATGGTTCCTTATGATTAAATGTTAGCAAATTATTAAAGAAGATCCATTTAAATCACGATTACACATATCTGGTTGTTCTGTTGATTGGGTGGATTATCACTTTGGCTTCTCCAGTAGTAGAGTTGAGAGAGGTCTACGAATGTAAGAGGATTTGATTTTGTTTTTTTTGGTTTTTGTTTTTTTAGGTACCTGGGATTAAACTCCATTCCTTGTACTTGCAGGGTAGGTGGTGGAACCACTGAGCTAAATCCGCAGCCCTGAAAGAGGATTTTTGATTGGGGTATTATAGAGTAGGGAGCAGAACAGAATGGGAAAGGGTTTCTGACAAAAATGCAGCTTTACTCTCTGTAAACGGAAAATGCAGAGGAAGCAGAACTGGACAGGAATAAATCTCAGACTATAAAGCAGATCTGATAAAGTCTTGGCTGCCCCAGCAGAAAGTCCTGGAGCAGAGATTTTCCATTAGAGGAGTCATGCCCTAGGATGAAAGGGGCCTAGGACCGATGCTGTGCTCAGACATGGGCTAAGGCTCCCAGGGAAGAACTTGAAAACTGAGATGACCCTGAAGCCTCTGAAGATGATGGCTGTCAGCCAACTCCTTTCTTGTAGCTGAATGCCAGTATTTCTCAGGATGTTTAGGATTTCCCAACCATGTCCTTCCATGGTTGCCCCAGTGGTGGAGAACCTATGGCGTATGTGGTATTTGTTTTTCTTTTAAGACAAAGATGTTAATACACTAGTTTTTTTTTTTTTTTTTTTTTTTTTTTTTTTTTTAGCAAAAACCTCAGTGTTCAGGTTTAATTGCAGGGTTGGCACTTGGTGATAAATAAGTGTTTTGGGTTGCAGTTTGGGCACCTGTCTGTAAAAGATCCACCATCACTGGTCTAGACCTTGTTCTGCATAGATTCAGTATTCTATCTAGAAATGGAAAGAGAGCAGGTCTTGCAGGATTCCACTGGTCAATACTGTCCCAAGATCATGCCTCCTCTTCATGTCTAGTAGTTTGGGGACATAAGAAGTCCAAAGTGTGAGACTGTTGCTTTAGCTTTTCTTCCCTCGAGACTGTTATTGTGCACTGTGATAAGAGTAGCTTCTCTGCTTAGAAACCATAAAATTACCTCAGTGATTCTGCCTCCTGCCTTGCAAGTGCAAGGCCCCGAGTTTGATCCCCAGTACCCAAAAAAACAAAGCAAACAAACAAACTCCATAAAATTCTATGGAGTCCAAAGTTGTGGATTTAGGGAGAAAAATTTCTTGCAGTTTTAGGATGTAAATAAGTGAGGTAACTCCTGAATTCTTCTCTTCACTTTGTGAAGGAGATACAACACCAACGTGAAGAAAATAAACAACCGAAAGAACTGCACACACAAAAAAGCTAGCACATTTTATTAAGAATACAAATGGTATATGTAAATGGTGAATCAGCATATGAGAAGATTGTACATCTTTTAATCACTTGTGGTTAAAAAGGAAAACTACAACAACAGTAATTTTCTGAAACACACTTTTAGAGTAGGTGGGAAATAATAACATGACAACAACAAATTGAAGATTTTAAGTGCTCACAATGATGTGGAGTAACTCTAAGTCTTTTACATACCTACTGGGAATACTAAACGGTACTTTGGAATATTGGATTTCCGACTATTACAGTTTCTTATAAGTTTAAATGTATACTTGTAATTTCATTCCTATACATTTACCCAGCAATTGAAAATTTATATCTACATAAAGACATTGGTATGTTACTAGTAGCTTTATTCATCATTGACTTCATCTGAAAAATGAATAAACAAATTGTAGTAATATGTGCATTTGGAATTCAATTTTTCAATAAAAAATCAACTATGAATATACACAAGAGCTCGTATAAATCTCAAATGTATTATTCTATGTGAAAGAAGCTAGACTCAAAAGGTCACAGAGGCTCAATTTCTATGATCTTCTGGAAGAAAAGAAATGAAAGAAACTGCAGGGGTTGCTACAGGAAAGGTGGAAGGAATTCACTGAAGAGGAACAGCATCTGAGACATTTCGGAGACTGGTAACATGTTTTGTCTCTGCTTTGTGGAGATGGTCAGTTACACGTTTGCTGGTCTTGTTTAGTCTCACTGCATCCTGACCACGACCAAATTTGTACTCACAGACTTGTGCTCACTGCTGAACTCTGGTGTGATTTGTCCTCTTCAGATTTAGATTTCCCAGGAGGAGCTAGCCATCGAAGTTAATGAACATCTTCAAATCAGTAAGTCACAAATGAAATGTCAAAATTTCTTTTAAAACGTATTCTTACCAATTAATGCTAACTTCGTCTTTCTAGCTGCTTGGGTCAACCTTTGCTCTATCTTTGACCCCTCTGATTATCTAGTAGCACAGTTTCACTTACCAGAGTTTCCCTATGACTCTGTCTTCAAAGTATATTGTACTTAGCAAACAAAGGCTTTTTACCAGCTTGACTTCTATAATTATTGACGAAGACCTTTCTGTCTCATCATTTTCCTAGGCTTTCATCATTCTTTGTTCTCTCCCCTCTAGTCTAAGGTAAGCAGTCTATTTGTGATAGACTACACAAACGACCAAATACTCTTTTCCTGTCATTCAGATATGCAGTTTATTTTTGTACTACTTGAACCTGGATTATCCATGAACTTGCTTTGGCCAATGGAACATAAGCTAATGTGATACAAACGGAGGTATGAAAAGCATGGGCACATTTGGACTTTCCCTTTTTCTACCCTCAGAAACCAGTACAATTCCACTGTGGTAAAGAATTTCTGGCTAGCCCGATGGGTGATGGGACACTTGTAACCTGGTTGTCCCTGCCTTCCAGTCCAACAAACATAGAGATGCAGTCATGTGCCAGAGCAGAAGGTGACCGTGGACATTGAATGAACCCCAAGCATCCAGTAACAGTGCAGGCTAAGACGAGCTTCATCATATTTCTGATCTTCAGGGTAATGATCTGAATGTTTATTGTTTCAAGGCACTAAATTTGAGGTGTTTCATCACTACGTATGAAATGCTACCTAAAACATTAGCAAGGCAGACAATATAAACTGCTTAATGTGTCAGGTTAGATCATGTTGCTTCTGCACTTAAAACCCTGTAAGGCCAGTGTCGCCATGATGGCCCGCAAGGCTGTATCTGTCCTGAGGTCTTCTCCCATCTCTGACCTTCTCTCCAGTCATTTTTCCTTTTGCTGGTCTTTCAGCCATGCTCTGTCCTGCTGCTCCTCAAACCCAGTACACACAATCTGCATGAAGGCCTTCCACTGGCTCGTCTCTCTGCTTGGTGCATTTAAGGTAGGGCATGTCACTTTGACTTAACCCGACACCTCCAGCAAATCCTTTTCACTTTCTTCTTTTTGTTTGTTTTTCATTAAATTATTGGTACTTTCTAAGTATACAGCTTTCCACTTTCTAGCCATTTCATTTAAAAGTCATTCTCCATGCAAAATTTGAAAATATTTAGCATAATTGATATTTTTATTCACGCAAGTGGTACAATACATGTTTACTTATACATGATGTTTATTGTCTAATTCCTCCACACTAGGGTGTACAATATTTATGGCTATAGATTTCTGTCTATTATCCTTACTGTTGATTTCCCACACTGTACAATAGTTCCTGGCACAGATTAGGTCCCAAATAAATATTATTGAGTGAATGAATTATGTAAAACATGAGGAGAGAGACAACAGTGGTTTTCTATCTTTTCAAGGAGCTTTAGCTTGAGGAAGAGAGAAATTGTGCTGGTTTTTAATTTAGAGAATGAAAACTTTTTATTTCTTACTAGTTAGCACACACAGATTTGTGTGTATGTGTGTACGTGTATTAAGTTGCACAGTTATAGAATAAAACCTGTGGGTACTGAAAGGAATTGACAATATTCTCCTCTCATCCGGGTACTAGAAAGCTTCTAGTTTAATGAAAAAAGAAGTAATTTTACATTGGTGCACTTAAATTGTGAAAAACAAATAGGTGTTTCAAAAGGTCAGATTTCCTGGTTATCTTTTAGATGTTCTCTTCTCTCCATAAAATGCCCTATTTATATGACATTGTCCTTTGCACTGTATGACCTCTATGTTTATCAAAGACAGGCATAGTATCTTGTAATTCAGTATTTCATAAGTCAAAGGAAATGGTCTCTTTACAAAACAAAGTTTGAAAATGAAATTATGCTTTGCCACTAATCATAATTCTTAGTAAACACACCTTTAATCTTTTTTTGATACCTCAAGTATATTATCTTTCATGAACTTTGCAAAGGTCAGAGAAGACAATTTCCTTTCTAAATAGATCCCTTGCAAACCTCTCATATTTGATTTGTTCAAAGATGAGCCTTTTAATTCTTTCCTCTCCTTTTCCCTCCATTGCTAATGAAAAAAGTGTCTTGTGTATATCCTGTACTCTGATGCTTGGTGTGTTTAATTTTTTATCATCATATTCACATTCTGAGTCACTTTGAAATGTCTACTCGGGCCCATTGGCCTTGATCTCTGGGCAGAATGTCACATTACTAAAATTGTACGCTGAGAGTAGGTATAAAAATGTGGACAGAACTAGTAAAGATTTATGAAAGATATTTTTCTCCCTTACTTATCCATCCACTCATCCAGCGGTAAACTTTATAATACTTACTAACTAGACTCCCTGCTCAGCAGATGGACAATAGAAATAAATGCCATACATAGGTCCTTTTCTTGAAAAGACTAGTGGAAGCAGATCAGCAATCATGACACATGCTACCAAAGAGTTCTATGCAAGAGTTCTATGTTGTTATTTTCCAATACCAGCCAGTCTGAGCAATATTCATTTTATTACTTGTCAATATTCTGTAGACAAATCTGAATGTGTCTAGCATCAGAGCCCAGAAACATTTCCCCCGCTGCTTGACCTAAAGGTATCATGGGATATATTCGATTGAAAGGTGCAGGAGAATAAATCAGCCATGGTTCAATTTCTGTTTTCTGTCTCTGTGGGAGAAACAGCATGAGCTACACTGAGAAAAGAACTTGAGTCCAATGCATGCATTTAGTCAAAACAAAAATTCATATACAAAAGCCCACCATGGAATTTCTTCCCTGTGTTTATAATAATTGGAACTCCTGCCAGACTGTCTGAGATTTGGGATCATTATGTTGTCCCAACTTGAAAAAAAAAAAAAGCTTTGAAAACTCTTCTGCTTATTTCATTGGATTTTACTTTTAGATGTGATCCTGTGAGCTTTTATTCAGTATCTTAGCTTCTAGTGTCATAGACACAACATTGGAGACTACAGGTTTGATTTCACTTTCTTTAGGGCTGAAATCCAGCTGAGTATTGACCATTGATGAGACAGAGCTCAGGTGGTACTATTGTCTGCCTTCCAAGTTGAACAGAAAGACTCCTGAGGAGACAGATACACGCTAGAAATATATCTACAGCAGTGCATGAGCTATAGGAGAAAGTACATTATTGAATTAAAGGTTCTATTAATCTTCATGGAAAGAGGCTTTGGGAAGCAGGGAATACCTCTGTCATATAGAAAGAAGAGAGTATGTTAGCAAGTACAGTGGCACTTTTATGAGAGAAAGCTTTAAATTGTGTTTATTGTGTATAAACTGTTAAACATGTGCAAGTTCATCAGAAGAGTCAATTACAATGTTCATATCTGAAAATTTGAAAATGTAAACATAGGAAAAACTGCACTGTTAAGATTTGCAAAAAGCCAAATAATACAGGACATAATCTTATGTAAATATAAGATACAGATTAAATATGGAGGGAAATACGAAAGTCTTAGTTTAAAAGGACAATTTGGTTGGGATTAGGCAGTCCATATGATAGCTCACAGAAAAGTTCTCACTTTATAATTTAAAAAATAAAGATTGCATATACATGCATGAATTTCTAAGTTATGTACAGAGATAGAAATCATCTGACAAGTTTAGTAACATTACCAAGATAAAAGTATAAAAATATGAAATAAATACACTAATGGGATCCTTAACACTAATAGGATCCAGAAAGAGAAAGTAGGTGCCACATCATAGATAGTTATTAAAAGTTGCAGAGTTAATATCTGACTTCATAGGAAATGTTAATTTCCTGATATG
The DNA here is from genome assembly GCF_012274545.1 of Fukomys damarensis. Taxonomy (NCBI): domain Eukaryota; kingdom Metazoa; phylum Chordata; class Mammalia; order Rodentia; family Bathyergidae; genus Fukomys; species Fukomys damarensis. The sequence goes on from NW_022900928.1 coordinate 124,346,007, forward strand.
TGATAAAATTTTGGGATATGTTTCAAAGAGCAGAACATAGAAGAATTCATTAGACTGTTTTGGCCTTAAGCCATTAATATTTTACCTTCTTGATGCTGATTGCTGATCCTTTCTGTTTGATCTCATGTGAGACACCAGAGAACCCTCAAGCTTCAGGGATCTTGTTCATCTGGAATAGGCAAAATTTTATAAGACAAACTTGACCCCTTCGAGGTGAGTTTCCTTATCAAACTCCCAGTGTATGAAAATATGTATGTCCCCCGGATTCTCTGATGGAAATCATCAGTAATATTTCTATTCAAATATTCTATTTGCATTTTTCACATTTATGTATCTCATCTCTTTGGCCTTTCTTTAAGTTTGCATGAAGAGATGATATTTTACAATATTTTAATAGCTATTCTATTGGAATGGATATTAGCTTAATGACTAAATATATAATCATCCTTGAATTTTCTTTAGAGTTATTTTTTCTAAGGAGCTCTGTTATCTTCTCATATAGCTTTTACTTAAATGGTATATTTTTAAGGAAACACATGATTTGATTAGACAATTGTATTGGCAGGTGGAAGAAACTCAAATCAAATCAGCTTAAGCAAACAAAAACAATTGGAAAATGAGGCAAAAAGAATATTCCCCCAAACAAACAAAGGGAAAAACAATCTCGCGGGGCCCATAGCCTGGGAAGTCAAAGCATGATTGATTTAGTGGCTCAATCAAAATGACATTACCACAGGTATTTTCCTTTCTGTCTTCAGATTTGCATTTTCAGGTTAACCCTGTGGTCTCCTCCTGTTAGAGGGAGAACTGTGCAGAGCTCCAGGACTGTGCTTCACAATGTGAACTCTAAGAGACAAAGCAACCATATCTTTTAGGCCACATAAATGAAGCAGCTATTCTCTGGTCCTGCTGGTGTTACACACTCACCTCTTTAGCCAGTTGTTGTGCACAGGGATGCATAAATGCCGTGACGGGGAAGGATTTGGCTCTCCCATGTAATCCTGTGATTCTGGGAAGGACATGAAATAGAGTGCCAGTCCATGCCAACTGCACAAATTCTAGAAGAAATCCAAAGGTGAAGAGTATGCTAGTTAGAAATAAATTATTACTGCTAGAGCTGACCATAGAAAGTGAATTGCAAAGCAAAGCACATTTCAGAAAGGGTACATCATGATTAGGGTCATACTTTTCTTTCCCTGTGCTTAAATTATTCTGTGACCTCATGAACTCATAAAGGAAAGAATAAAGCATTCATATGAAAAGATTATTTTCAAGAGAGCACATAGGACTCATGATAGTTGTTTCTTATGCTCACATTTGTCAAAGCAGTGTAGATAATAAATCAGGTAGTTACTCCCGTTTTACTTTGTCTTATATCACTCTGGACACCAGGGCATGAAGGCAAACTGTCGGCGTCTTCACAAAAGAAAGATGGAATCTCAGTTCCTCTATGACCCACGTTCATTCACTCTGGACTAGAGCAATACAGAAAGATTGTCTTTGCTTTTTTTTCCCCATAAGGAAAACCAAGTCACATGTAGCTCATGATGTCAATTTCTCTGCCTCTTCTGTGCCTGAGGGAACGCTCTCTTATGCCTATCCTTTTCACCTTCAGCACTGAAACAGGATATAGCCCCCACAGGAACTAGCAAGTGTAGTCTGTCATAAGAAACCTAGGTTTAAGCATGTGCCCCTGAATAAGGGATCTCAAAGGGCTTGTCACCTCCAACACTTTCAGCTCTCCTTGCTTCTTATTCTGCCATGTGATTATGGCAGCTTTGGTTCCAATGCAAATTCCTGGTCTTCAGTAGTCTTTCATCATTCTACTCAGCAATTTTTCCTTGTCCTGTGCAGTGAACATTTCCCCATGGGGTCCTGGATCTTTTCATTGAGTGATGGCATTAGAAGTCAGGATCTGACTGTTAAGGGTACGCATAGTGAGTGACATGCATTTCTTTTAGGCCTTCTTAGCTGACAGAATAAAGACATATATACTTACATATATTTTTGTGGATATATATTTGTATATGAAAAAATAGTTATAAATTCAAATTGATTTCCCCAACTGTAACCCATTCCCACATTGTCTTGATTCTTCCTATTTCTCTGTAAACTTCGGCAATGAGAAACTTGCCATTTATTGACTTAATTTTTCCTTTTCCTTGGAGAGATCTATCTATAATCAATAAGAAAATTATCAACATACTCTGGTGGGAGCAGCTATATCAAGTAGAATACAGAGTCCACTCATTTACAAATATACTTAAGTCTTCTCTCTTACCCTTATCTCCTGCAAATTTGTTTCTGAATTTTATAATGCACTTAGCTGCTTCTGGCATGGTTTGCATTCCTTACTGGAATAACCCAATCTTTTAAATGATAGATTTTTAAAAATTTATATCTTCATGCAGTTTTACAGGTTCTGATAAATGCACAGTGTCTTACATCTATAGTTATAAAATCATAAGAGTGGTTTTGCTGTCCTAAACATTCTGTGTTTTGCTTACTGACCCTATTCCCAGCAAGACCTGCTCATCTTACTGTTTCTCTAGCTTTGTGTCTTCCAGAGTGTCTCACCATCAGAACCATGTTCCAGAGTATTCTCTGGGGTACCTTTCAGTACCCTCATGACCACTGGTGAAAGTTAACAGAGAATTACAGGAACCTCATATAATAAGTTGATGAATGACATATAACCTTTAGGAAGAAGAGATCAGTTACTTTACCATGCAGATATGCATGACCAAGTTGCTAGCTGAAGGCAAGATAAAAAGAAGTATGTTGGAAAAGGGAACTTACAAATACTATGGATATGTGACCAGTTACAGAAATAAGGACTATAGTATTATACGTACTATTTCCTACTGTCTGTCTATTTTAGTACTGAACTTTTAGATATTTGATGTAAACTAAGTAAACAGAGAAATGAACATCACCAGAGTACATAATTTTGTGTCTCCCAGTTGGCCTGTCTTTTCCTCCTTGAAGCTCCCTTTTCAGTATTTGTCAAGCTGCCAAACCAATGACGAGCCATCTCGTAACAGTCCCTGTTTATCCCCAGTCTTCTCTTTCTGATTTTCTTCCCCATTAATTGGGTTGAGCTCCATTAAATAAAAAGTGGACTGCAAATTTTCAGAGAATGATAAATTAAAATGTGAAGAAGTATAAAATGTAAAACTGTATAGAAAATGTATAGAAATTACCTGTGTATAAATTATTGCATTTGATATTTTAATCATACACTATAGGGGAGGTAAACAAAGGTCCAACCCAGATATAAGTAGGGGAGATAGCTTTGCACACACTTGTCTAACTCCAAAGTACCTTTCAGTCTCTTCTACATGATGCCTGGAGTATATTTGTCGTAGTAGTACAGAAAACGTAAGACTTTGGATAAAAACTTCACGTATATCATGTGGGAGAGATACTATAGGAATGCCATTATCAGTCATTAACAATTTGGCAGGAAATTGATGGCATGAGAATGCCAGGGAGGTTGATGATGACTACCATGGAGGTTAAGAGGTGGGGAAGGCATGAGCATGAACACAGAGATGGGACCCTCAAGGAGGGTTTTGGCAAAAGGAGAGAAAGCAAGGCTACCAGAAGTCAGTGCTAGGAGAGTGAGTGTGTATGGCAACCACAGACACATTTTCTTTACCATCAGGCATGGTAGGGTAGCCAAATGGAAGTATCATTTACAGAACTCTACCACACCAATTTCTACAGTGACATATGTGAATAGTTAGGCTGTTGAAGAGACAACTTCTAAAAGTTTACTTTTCACTCAGATGCCCTCTTTTCATGGGAAACTCTCCAAGGATCCTGTAGTTTTAAATTTATATAACATGAAAAACATGTTAGTTTTCAGCCTTGAGACTTTAACATCAATAAGTAGGCAAAACTTTATTTTTACAAGTCAGAAAAACACACTCTAGTGGCCACTCCCAATCATATATTCAAATATTTAATATTCTCCAAATCATTGCCCAACAATCCAATTTCCTTCTAGGATATTTGGTTTCTTTTCGCTTAAGAAACAGGAAATTATTTTACTTCTCTTCAAAGGTGGCACATTAATTCTTAGTACTTCTGTAAGTTTGGACTGATATATGTGTATAAAAGTAATATTAGCACCTGTCCAGCTTGACTGTCTATCATTTTGCTTAATAATGAGGGACAATGGCAAAGCTATAGCTGCAGACAACTTTGATTTTATTTTTCTTCAGCATTTCCCCCATATTCCATATGAACTCCTAAGCGAGTTAGTTGTGTTCTGAAAAATGGGCCTGCTAGATAAGCCTTTAATTTTGTTTAGAAGTGAATATTAATTCCTCTGGAAAATGTGATTAAGAATTTAAATAAGAGGGCACTGCTAAATTTAACATGAAAGAGTTGCATCAAATTGTACATGGTTAACACGCATGCATCCAAAGTCGCTGACTGAAAATTGGATTGTCTTGCAACCAATTTTGAAATTAAAGATTCTTTTACTTTGACCCAAGATTCATGACATGCACATGCTTGAAGTCTGCTGTGACAGCGACTTGGTCAAACTAGCCTTCCCAGCCAGATGAGTCATTTGTTTGCTTCATTTCTTCTTAAGACCTGCAAGGGGTTTCCAAGCTGTCCCTCTTGTAGCAGATGGAGCAATCACAGGAGTCCATCTCCATAGCAACCACAGCTGCACCAGGCAACCAGCGCTCTACTGATTTCCAAATAGCATGTGAGGCCACTGAGTCTGCACAAAGTTCCTTCCAATGAGCTCTCTGCCGATGCTGTTTGGATAGTGTGTAGTTTGTCTTCTATCTCAGAGAGTCTGCTACTTTACCTATAACAAGAGAATGGTCAACCTAAAAATAGAATTATCTTTGTGAAAGAATCCTTTTCTTGCTAAGTGTTTTTCTCTTTAAGTCTTACATTCTAAGTACTGGACTTGGGTCAGATAAGTTGATCTCTATAGCTAAATCTATACCACAAGTCTCTCGTGGGTGAGGAAGATTCAAGCCACATGGCTCACTTGATTAGACCTTTGATACAATCATGGGTCATGACAGAATCTTCCTGAAGGTTTAGCATCCAGTCTATGGAAATGTGCTTGAATTAATTTCAATATTGAGTGCATGGTTTGTGTTCAGGGACTATCTTGGGAGTTCTTTTTGGGGTCAGCATGCCCCAAGCCATGCACTTTGCAACTTTCCCTTGCTGATCGCATTGGGAATCCTTCAGTAGTCTCAAGAGCTGCCAACAAATTGGCATGAAGTCATAGCTATAAATAAATTGGGACAAAGGCACAGTTTGGATTGTGAATTACAAAATGGCTTGATAAATGTAATCAGTGTAATGTAATCAGTTATAGAGTGTTTCTGTTTTGGGTGCAGTGACAATGCCAATATGAACTTTGAAGTTTGAGGGTACCCTGGTGAGAATAATGTCAGTGGATCAAAGCACTTAACCCCTGGGTGTACTTGGAGAATCTTGACTCAGTATCATAGCACAGCCTCATTTTGCTATCACCTATGATTGTCTACACTTCTACTTCCTTCCCTGAATTCTGTTCATAAGCCTCCCCAAAGCAGATTGGTTTGGAAGGGTGAGGGAACAATTGGTACAAGAGCAAGCTCTGTGTTTAGCATTGCACCTTCATACACCATAACTAATACTTCTCCCCAGATAGATGTTGCAACCCTGATGGAGGAATATAAGACTTCTCATTTTTGCCACTATAGAGTTAAGTTTGTGTCCATCTAAAACAGAAAATTAAATATTTAGAAGTTTTAAAGAGTATTCCCTTTCTGAAGGCAAATTTCCATGCTTTAGGTTAGAGTCACATCTAGGCTATAACAGTGTATGGCAGTGAAAAAGAATCTGTCAGTCAGGTAGACTGCATGTAATTCCAAGTACTCAGTTGCTTTCTATTCTAAAAATCTATGTCCAGGAAGCTCATGGAATCATCTTTCGCCCCTTTCTGGTGTCACAGAAACACAGCTTTCATGTCATGTACACAGTGCACTATGATTTCATATGACTTCACTGAAAAGTTCATATTTATAGGGTAGAGCTACACCAGAACAAGAAATCAGAAAGGCAACAAACAAGCAGTGGACTAGTCTTGGACATGCTGCAGGAAGGTTTTGAGTTCTCAGAAGTGCACACGGAGGTGTTCATGATAACAGGGTCTTACTGTTGGCGTGGACCGTGAGTGTAGACCTTTAGGATGATGTAAGAGGAAAGCTCTCTTTCACAGGGAAGTGTTTCCTTCTCAGAGACTTATATCTGCTCCTTGTATGCACAGTCCTTATGCTGCCACCTGGTCCGAGTTTTCATCACTTGCAGCTAGCAGGTGGGCTTGCTGTATGGGTTGGCTTTTTTCAGAGTGAAAGGCAAGCAGAGACCACTGCCCCGAATCTGTGTCCTTTCCTTATTGCTGCTAATGCGCCGAACTGTTCTTTTTGCCTGCCATCACCTGGGCTCTCTGCAACTGCACTGACTGTAATTTGTGCTTTCTTGATCTTCCAGCTTCCTGCCCCTGCCCTTCTGGTTTTCCTTCAAGGCTTGACAGTGTGCAGTTTGCTGAGATCCGGCAGGCCTCTGGCCACCTCTTTCTCAGTAACTGTGGATTCTTGTGTTTCTCTAATTTATCTCACTTCCTTCCCTGCTGATAATGGAACTACATAAAATCACTTTTTCCCTCAAGCTGCACCTTCAGTCCCATTAGTGACACACTGTCTTGTTTCCATCCCAAACCTAGAACACTTAGTCTATGAGTAATGAAAACAACAATGAATACTAAATCTTTTGGTAGCTTTGAATTACCATGAGTAGGAGTTCAATTATCATGCCATTGCTGTACCATTAGAGCTTGTTTTCCTCTGCAAGGGCTTCAGGAGATGGTGACTAAATTCATTACTTGGAATCTCTTTCACTATCATCAAAGCATTAGTCACTTTAGAAATTCGAGTGAATCAGAAGAGAAAAACTAGTAGTTGAGGAGTTCCAATTATGTTCTTTTGAAATCCATTGAGATTAGCTGGATGGGACTTTTTTTCTTTTCCTGACTAGTCTGGTAAAATTATGATTATAATTAATGAGTCACTTCTCAGTTTAAGAGAATATAATTTTTAGGATCTAAGACTCTGTAAAAACGTAAAATTTAGGGTTGGTTAGGCATACGTAGGTATTTAGTTCCTCCACATGATTATTTACATGATTAACTTAGGAGCTTATTATTATATTTGTATTTATTCTTAGAATTTCAAGTTGGAAACTTTGTCAGATTTGAAGAAAAACTTCTGAAACTTATCTTCAGTGTACATAAAGTCAGAACAACAATGACTCTTCTTAAAAAAATAACCTTAACTTGTATTCTACCTGCATATTTGAATGGTTTTATTCTGCTTTTGTGCACTTATTTCTTCTGTCTGAATCTCTGAGGAATGCAATTTGAGATTTAAAGCTTTGTAAGACTATGAAAAAAAAAAAATAGAATCACCCTACCCATCCCCTTGGACACACTGTTTCTGTGTGGGTGGGAAAGTGAGGTTCCAATTCTAAGTCTTTCTATTGGCATGAGTGTTCCAGAATTTATTTGTCTCCAGTGCCCTAAATTTTTAGAATGAAATGCCCGGATATTTGTCCCTCAAGGAGGTCTAAAATGCAAGCCCCAAATCTCATTCTGAATACCAGAGCCAGTGACATCTTTCCAACCAGAATCAACTCCCTTCTAAGTGACAGAATGAAGACATATGCTTTCAGGACTGAAGCCCACTTTTGGCTGTGAAGTTAAACCACAGCCCCAGTCACTTGGTATCCCTTCTCCTCAGAGGAAATATCCAACTCAAGAATCTGTTGAGATTCATGGTTCTTTATCTGGCATGCAAAATGACTACTGCTATTTGGCGTAGCAATTTGATGCCAGGAATACAAAGTGAGCAAAGGATCTCTGATCATCTGTAAATTAGAATCTGGAACATAATAGGAGTGTTAATTAAATAAAGATGTATGTAAATTTAAAATTAAGCAACAAGTTTAATATTCTAGGAAATCAGAAGTAGTCCCCAAACATACTGGAGAAGTAAATGCATTCCTGAGCAAGTGACAATGACTAGGGTTTGAAAGACATCTTATCTGGTGAATAAAGGGGTAAATGTTATGTCCACACATGTGGCTTGGTGCAAATGCCATGAAAAAAGAAAGGATTTTCCTTTTCTGAGTGTTTTTGAATCCCACATGAGCATGTCTCCCAGCTAAACTCTAATTTAGAACAATACAGGAAAGGAATTCCGGAAAATGTAGTTATTTTCTTCTCTTTTGCATCTCAGGAGGACTTTTATTTGGGATATTGGTGCTGGTGAGTTGACAACAGACGATTCAGTGCAGATGACTTTGCCAGCTTCTATTTTCACACTATGTTTTCACTCATATTTAATTTCAAAATGAAGATAAATAAAATATCATAAACCCACTAACACAATACAATTATCCTACATAAAATTAAGATATGCTCCAACTTTAGGGAGACACAAAATTATGTGCTCTGGTCATGTTCATTTCTCTGTTTACTTAGTTTACATCAGATATCTACAAGTTCAGTACTAAAGTAGACAGACAGTAGGAAATAGTACGTATAATACTATAGTCCTTATTTCTGTAACTGGTCACATGTCCATAGTAAGTTCCCTTTTCCAACATACTTCTTTTTATCTTGCCTTCAGCTAGCAACTTGGTCATGCATATCTGCATGGTAGAGTAACTGATCTCTTCTTCCTAAAGGTTATATGTCATTCATCAACTTATTATATGAGGTTCCTGTAATTCTCTGTTAACTTTCACCAGTGGTCATGAGGGTACTGAAAGGTACCCCAGAGAATACTCTGGGTTCTATGCACACTTTCATCCCTATTTCATTTCTTATTCTTAACTCTAAGTGACAATCACTCAAGCCAGTCCAGTAGCTTCCTTTGCCTATGATTCAACACCAAGAAGTTTCTGCTTCCAATGTTATGGAATACTTAATATGGACCATTCTTCTAGAAACTAAGACTTCTAAATAAGCAGACCCAAGTGACATGGTGATAAGAAGCAAAAATAGGGGTAGCAGATCATTTGGAGTAACAGAGAGAGGACCCATTCTTATCTCCATCCCTTGATTTCTGGACTTGTGTTTTGGCCATGCAAAAATACTATATATATATATTGGCTACTATTTCAGGTGATATACTTAGTATTATAGAAATATCTCAGATTTATAAAGTGTTTACTCCTGGCTGGCACAGTTCTTTCCCCTTTTACTGAGACACAATATCTGTCACATACAATTTAAAGGAGGTGAGGTTTAATTTAGTTTAGTCATGGTTTTAGGGGGTTCAGTCCATAATAGGCTGGATCCAAGGTAGGAATATTATAGACAAAATTTCTGAAACCATCAGCCAGATAAAATTTCCTTTAAATTGTGGATATCATATATTGTATTTCAGCAACAAGAAAGCTGATTAATGCAGACAATTTGTCTTTTGAGAATTCATCATAAGATAGCAACTTTTCTAGTGCATGACTTATTGCCATGATTTACTGAAAACTTTCCATTGTAATATTTTTAAAAATCTGTTATCTTCAGTATAAATGCCATCTCATAGTTTTCAGTGCTTAGCATTCACAACTCTCTGAAGTTATAGGGAAATGCTGGAAACGAAGGAACTAGAATACAAGGAATTGAAAACTCATAAAGTATTTATATTCTCTCCATATAGAATCAATTAAATTACGGTTACTTTTTTCTGTTCTTCATAATGTCTAATTTGAAAAACCTAAGTGCATCTATTAATTGAGGAAAAATATATCTTAACAGCTTCTGCTAAAAAGACAACAAAAAATTCACCTATTATTTTGTTGTCTATGGGATATTAGAGAATTTCTATATTGAGAATAACAAAATGAAATAAAATGATATAAAACAATCTTGAAATGCTTAAAAAGTTGGTGGTAGTAATAATAATCATACCTATATTATAACAGATATGAATTAAATCTTAGTTTGAAAAATATTAATTTGTATTAAATACAGTGCAAATAAATTCCTTAGTAGTGTCAAAGAACACTTAAAAATCCTAACACTGCAGGTTGTTAAAAGAATGGGTAACGAATATCTAGCAAACATTTAGTTGGTGGATGACAAGATTAAAAAAATCAAGAGACTTCACATTAATTCTAAAACTCTGACCCATCTCAAAATATAGCACACTAACTTGGCAAATTAAAGACTAAATTTTGAAACATAATACATATCCAATTGGCTAGTAAAACCAATCTAAATAGAAAATAGTAATGCTTTTGAGCGTTGCAAATAAAGTATCATAAGGCATGCAATAAAAATAGAATTGAGGGCTGAGGATGTAGCTTAGTGGTTCTGCCACCTACCTTGCAAGCACAAGGACCCGAGTTCGATGCCTGGTACCAAAAACAAAACAAAAATAGAATTGAAACACAATTCTTGAACACATCATTCTCTTTGATTTACTATATAGAAAGTAATGGGTATAGAATTTAATAACAAAATGTATATCTTATATATTATGAATGCTTACCTTGAACCAGATGCTGTGTAATCTATCCAGATGTCCATATAATACTTTGAAACAGATGTTATATTTTTATCAGAAATCTCAACCTATTTAAAGCTTAAAAAGTTTTACAAATCTTTGAGCAAAATATGATAAAGTTTATATTAATGTGAAAGTTCAAAATATTTAAACTGATCCATTTGGAAATTAAACCTTCAAAAACTGTCTTTTTTACTAAAAATAATACAAATGACAATAGTATATCACAAAGGTGAATATTAAACTACATTCTGAGAAAAATTATTGATTTTCATTAAATAAGAATATTAGCATAAGTTTAAATAATAAATAAAATATTAAAGGAATCATAAATAATAAAAATTCAGATTGCATGATTTAAAAATAGAAAATACAACTGAATTTGAAACATAAATATTTTTAAATAAATCAAACTCCTTTAGAGAGTAATTTTTTAATAGCTTAGGGAAAACAAGAATAATAATTAAAATGAAACATAAATGTAGTTAGAATTTAAAAGGATCTAAATAGCAGTGTGGATGAAATTTTTAATTGTAAGAAAATGTTACCCAGAATTCAGTGCTGATACATTTCTAAAGATGAAACCTCATGATTTATAAATGAATTTTCTTGCTAGAAAAATGTGAACAATTTCTGTTCCATTCAAAAACAGCTTAGTAATTTATAACAAATTAAAAATTAAATTTAAAAAGATAATGCCTATCCCTAGAGATGTTGAAACAGATCTTTGGAATATCAAAGCACAACTGCAGGCTGTGTGCAGGGGACTGAATGTTCCTGTCCCCTAAAATTCTCTTGTTGAGATGCTGGCTCTCAGCGTAAGGATAGGAAGGGGTGAGCCTTTAGATCATAAACATGGGCCTCATGAGTGGTATTCACACCCTCTTTGTGCACTACACAAAGAGAAGTCTTAGGTCTGTGACTCAAAATAGACCTCCTCCAGAAGCTGACCGGGTTGGCACCTTGATCTTAGACTTCCTGCCTCCCTAGAGCTGAGAAATAAATTTCTGCCAGTGATAAGTCACTCATTTATAATACTTTGTTATGGAAGCCTGAACTGATTAAGAAACTGTCCAAAACAGGAAAAAAAAATCAAGAGTACCAAATCATAGACAAGAGAATGAAATGGGGAGGATGAAATGGGTAGGGAACAAAGAAGCGAAAGAGAAATTCAGTATCCAACCAAGAACAGAAGAGATGAGCTTATCTTCTAAATTAACCCATATATTTATTGTAATTATATTAAAATACAGATTAATTTTAATACTAATTGGACTCTGACAGCTATATCTACAATATATGTGAAATAATAGTTATGTAATTTAACAAAGGCAATATAGGAAAAGAAAATAAGCACAGTATATCATTTTCCACAAGAGAAAAAAACAAAAGCCAGCTGAAGTTCAGTGGTTTCCCCAATTATTTTTCTTGCCATAAATGGGGCCAAAACTCTCATTGTCTGTGCGTGTACAAATGTACTGGATGTTATGAACACTACCAAGTCATATACCACTAGTGGTAGGGAGTGGAGCATTGAGTAGGCTGCTTCACAAAGGTTACTCCCCTTCCTCAGAGGGAGCCCGCATACATGACCAGTTAATGTAGAGGTGCAGGAACATGGGCCCTTGCCTCCCTCTTGGATAACTCTGAAGGGTCATCCTGGCTGGAGCACCTACTCCTGGAGCAACTGGGGCTTTTTTTGCAAGTGCATTGAGTTCAACTTCATCCTTTGCTCAACAACAGTTCTTATTCCTTGGTGGGTATTACTGCTATAGGCACTTACTTGCACATTTCATGCAGACATTTGTCATAAAGTCCATGTGCTAGAAGACACAGAATCATATAGTTGATCTCAGGAGCAGTACTGGGAAGCAGATTCAAAAATAGGAATTCAAAGCTGAATTATCCTGGCTAGATGGTAATATGGATTGTTTCACTGGTGGGTGGAGCACTAGTTGCTAGAACGATTACTGAAAGTTTTCCTGGAGATGAACTGGAGTGGGGTGCTTGGGGTGAGCTGCATTGGCTGCTGCAGCATTTCATAAGGTAGAAAGGTTTGGGCTAGTAACAATGATCAAGAGAAGAGAATCACAGCACTATTACTCCCCGGACAAAGACAATGAAACACTAATGATAATTAATCAATAATTAAGGTAAAATGTGGAAACCAGAGAGTTTGCTTTTGGCAATATATACAAAGTGTTATGTTTTTCAGCTGGAGGCTGGAAAATCTATCAAGAATTATTAGAATACCAGTGCCCCAGAGAAAGCTGAATTTTCTTCCTTAGCCAGTCTGCTATTGCCAAGATGAGGATCATGATTGGGAAGATCTGGATTCTAAAAATAAGAATTGGGGACCCCTAAGTGGATGACACCAACATCTTGAAATCCTCTGTTACTCCTAACCCACTGGGTCTGCAGGAATGCCCCAGTACTGATAATTAAGTCTTCTATTCTCCATCCACTTGAGGGCACAGAGAAGGCTGCCTTGCAAAGCAGGATCTCTCTTTAATACTTCTTGGCACCAGACTAACAGCTAGAGTTACAAGCCTGGCCAGTGTGATCTAGAGAATTCTGACAAAGTAGGAGTGGTGCTATTTCCTGAAGGAGCTGCAGGACCTAGGTCAACATAAAGGCAGGAGCCAGAAACCTGTGCATGGGCCTAGATGTTGAGGACCTGAGATCACCATAGTAGGTGGGGAATCAAAATATAAAGGAATGTCCTCATTAACATGGGAGCACTGTCTTTTACACAGTTATGCCTTGGTAAAGGTATGGGGAATCAATGCAAGTATGCTGCTCTGTTGGCTCTCAGAAGCTTGGAGAAAACCAAAGCTTGCACCAAATGATGAAGAAATGAGAAAACTACTGTGCAGTAATTGAAAGAGAACATAGGTCAAGAGGTGGCAGACTAGAGTGGATATACCAAGGCAATGGAATCAGCTATGTTCCATGGGAGTGCTCAGGGAATGCTCCATTCACCATATTCAGAATGCACCCATGTTAGGGACATCCTTGTCACTTTCTCAGTGAGAATCTGAGTGGTGGGAGTCACCTGTAAGTGGAGGAGAGAGTGGAAGATGCTGTGACAGTACAGGGATGCTTGATGAAAATGGAGCGGTGCAGTCCCCAGATAATAGAGGTAAGGTGATAGCATTTAACTCCCAGAAGCAAGATATGCACAGCTGTCATAATAAAAATCAAAATCAAAGTGGCAGCCAGGCTGGTCTGCCCTGCAGAGAACTATGGAGATGTCCAAAAGAATAGTGCTGGGCTGGGGATTTAGCTCAGTGGTCCTGCTGCCTGCCTTGCAAGTGCAAGGTCCTGAGTTCGATCCCCAGTAACAAAAAAGAAAAATAAATAAATAAATAAAAGAAGAAAAGAATAGTGCTTTGCTTAAGGGACAACAGTTTGGCTGGCAGCAGTCTTGTTCCAAACATATAATCAAAAGAAGTCAAGGATGGATAATAAGGAAGCTGAAGACCAAAAAATATAGTCATGAACTTTTGCCTAGTTTCTGGCTTAAGTCAGTTTTCAGATTCAGAATTTAGAAATAGAGGCTTGGTTCCTACTCCTCTAAGCTGATTTAGCTTCTGCCTCTACCAAAGGTCAACCAGGAAACAGCTGCAACAGGTGAAGCCGCCCTGATATGGCATCATCCCTTCTGGAGACAACTCAAGCATTTGGCAACAAGTGAACTATACTGGATTCTTTGTGCTCCAGAATACCCAGTACTGTGAGTGTCAATGGACTTCCATTCCTGGAATGGATGTGTCTTTCATGCTTCCGTGGCCAACACCACTATATTGTGACACATACTATCTGTCCCATTGAGTCTTTGACATATAGTCACTTCAGGCCATGACACCCATTCTACAGCAAAAGAGATGAAAGTGTCACACACAACCATGGTCATGTCATATAACACACAGCCTAGAAACTGTTGCCTTGATGCGCAGTAGTCTTTCTGAAGTTTGATATTTAATAATACCACTCCCCACAAAGAGTTACAGTATATATTACATTGGTTTTCTAGAGATGTGATAATTATAGCCATTTTTACTTTAAAAAATGTTATTCATATAGTATTTTTGCAGACTCTCTTAATATAAAGTTAATTTATTGGTGGATATAGAAACTCAAAGTAATGAGTGAAAGGAAAGTAATAGTGATTGGAAATAATATGAACTAATAAGTGTAAGTTTAGCAGATCATTTTTTTTCTTTTATTGAGTTTATTGGTACATTTTAGGTATATGGTAAAGTTACATTCACTATTGGGATCTTGTACCTTTACATGACAGGCCTTGGTTCTCACTTTTTTGCCCTTGTCCATGCCCTCCCTTCACCCCCTCCTTCTTTGCATAGAAACCATTTGACATCCTAGTTCTAATACCATCACTGGAGAAATCAACTCTCCTATTTCTTTCCTAATTCATTGGTTCCAGTTTCAAACATGTCAATTGTTATTGTTTACTGTATGTTTCTTCATCATGGCCTTTATCAAGCAAGAAGAAGCCTGATCTCCCAAAGTCCCTGGGGCATCTCTTGCTTTTCACAGTAGGAGGGCACCTCAATATACCATGTACGCAAGACATGGTAACAGTCAGGGAGACTAACTCCCAAGGGGAAGTCATGATCCTATTAGCTAAGGGAAAAATGGCTGCTAGACGATGAGAAAAAAATATTACTTTCTCTGTGCTATGCATTTAATTGGTCTTTTAAATAACCATGCAATTATTTCTTGTCATTATCCAGGACACGCTGTTGGATACACTGATGAGCCAATTTTGCTTGCTTATTTCTCTGGCATTATTTTCTCTTCATCACATCTAATGCATGGTTGCTGGATGAAGAAACCTCATTATTGCCTCTGGTGGCCAACATCACATTGCTATTCAGGTCAATGGTGGCTTCTGTGGGGAATGCCCCACAGTTGTCTGTGATATTACAGAATGCCAAGGCTTTGAACACCAGAATGAGATTCTGTAATATGTATCCTCCTTAAGGTAAACTTATATAACAGTTTGGGACAATTTTTAAAACTTTTTTCTCTTAATTTTTTTCTATCATTTTAAAATCTTATTTCAGATAGAAAGCTTGAACCTGGGCACTGAAGAAACAAACAGTTCACAAACTCTCTGTTTGTGAACAGAGAGTGGTTTCTGTCTGCTCATGGTCTTCTTAGAGGAGACATACCAGTTCTGAGGGTTTACTGGAAGCTGAGGATCTGTATATCAAGCCATTCCTAAAAGCTGTAGGGATGTCTTTTCCATCCCCTGTGAACAGTGTGGCCAGTCACTTACTGTTATAGTTAAAACATAACCCCCACACATATACACAATGCATATTTTCTACAATACAATATATACTTAGGTATAATAAAACTGTTATAGTTTAGATCAAGAATGTCTCCCCGAACCAAGTTTTTAGAATTGGGCTTTTGGAAGGGTGATTGGGCCATAGACTCATCAGTAGGTCAACCCACTGAAGCCATCACAAAATGTGCCATAAGGACGTGGGGGAGGCTGGAAGAATGGCTTCACTGGGGAGTCTATCTGGAAGGGCACATCTTCCTCTCTGGCTCCTCCCCTTTCCTTCTGCTCCCTGATCACCAAGGTGTAAGCAGCTCTCCTGTACTACTCCCCTCTGCTATAAAGTTTCTGCCTTAAAACCAGGCAACCATGGATTATAACTGGCACCAAAGTAAACCTTGCCTCCTTTATGTTATAGGTGCTGGTTGTTTTGCCCCAGGGATGAGGAAAGTGACTACAGCCCTTGTTTTTCTTGATGTATTATTTTCTTTTATTGAGTTTATTAGTACATTTTAGGTATACAGTAAAATTACATTCATTATTGGAATCTTGTACCTTTACATGACAGGTCTTGGTTCTCATTTTTTTCCCCTTGTCCATGCCCTCCCTTCACCCCCTCTTCCCCTCCCCATTTACAAACACTTTATTTCAGTTTTTTCATTTTTGTCATATTTTTTCTTTTCCCTTATTACCTTTCCCCTACCCTTCCTGCTTGATGTATTTTTAATGATCTTTTAAATTTTAGAATTAATACTGTTTTGTATATAAACAATGTACAAAAAAATTATGAGGGAGGAAAATTATGAGGGAGCAATATATCTTGTTTTTTATTAAAGATTGCAAAGAACAAGAAATGAAGATACTAAATATAAATTTCAAATATATTTATATGACAGCAAAAAAAGGATATGAAATAAACAAGAATTCATGTAACACAGACTAATCGAAATACATTAGTTTGATATGATCTTCAAACATTATGTTCTTTCTCATTTTCTTATATTTTTGAAATAATGTAATTATAAATAAAACAAAGTTACACATTATAGTAGAGAAATTGTCCTCAAAATTTTATGATTTATAAACTCCTTGGTTTTATTAATTGATAAATATCATATACTTGTTGATTGTACCACTTACATTTTCTAACAAAACTTCCCACAGAAGAAAATATACTTATATTTGAAATCCAAAAGCAACTAAAAAAATTCACATTTTTAAAATCAGATTTTTCTGTTTCTATTTTATTATATCCCATACTTTTTTATTATATTTTTTAAGCATAATGATAGAATTTCACACCAATAGATATGTAATATTCTTCCCAAACAAATGACTATGAATTAAGTAAAGCATGTAATTTAGAGAAATCATAAGGTTGCCAGAGAAACTATCAATATGCCAAATGTGCACAATCCTACCACATTCATGCCCATGTTTCTCATTTAATAGTGCACACATATATGTAAAAACATACCCCTCACACATATACACAATGCATATTTTCTACAATACAATATATACTTAGGTATAATAAAACAGTGCAGTGATGTGTGGAATGTTGGTGATTTGTATAATTTGAGAAAAAAACAAATATCATCTTTGAGGGAGTTGGAGAATTTGCAATATGTACCAGATACTAAATGATATTAATGATTAAGTATAGTTATAATAAAATTTACTTAAAATTAATATTCATTATCAGTAGAAATAGGTACAAGGATATATTGATAACATAACAACATTTATCTTAACAAATTTCTAATCAAACAAGCTGTAGTGACAGAAAAGGAAGTTTGCAGAAGGCAGAGATGAGAGAGGAGAATGACGGATGGACCTTAATACTTTTCATACTATTCATATATACAGATTTCATAAATTCTCAAATAAAAAAGCAAAGAAAATGAGAACCAAAATACCTCATCAATTTGGTAGACCAACATATAGAGACAAAGATTAATGTGTTGATAAATTTTAAAAATATACTTCAATGTAAAGCCTGAGATTTAGCTCAGTAGTGCTGCACCTGCCTAGCCAGAACAATGTGCAGAGTTTAATCCCCAGCATCAGAGGAAGAAAAAGAAAAAGGAAAAAAAGAAGAAAAGAGAAAAAAAAAAGCATATATACTTTCTGACATACTGAATAAATTAAAAATAAATTATTTGTTATCTCTTCCTCTTGAATTGCTCCCTTCACGAGGATGTAGTGAACTTCTTTGTCACTTTGAATCAGCTTAAATTTGAAACTTACTTTGTCTGTGAACAAGATTGCTACCCCTGCTTTTTTGTGGGGGGGATCTCCTGTTACATGAAGAAGTTTTCTATCCTTTCACTTTCAGTCTATGGGCTTCTTTTTACACTAGACGTGTCTTATATACAACATATTATTGGATCTTGCTTCTTAATCCATTCTGCTAGTCTATTTCTCTTGATTGGTGAATTGGGGCCATTAATATTGATAGTTATAACAGATACGTACTAGCTTGTTATTATTATGTGTGTTTTTTTTTTTCACCTTCTTTTAGTTTCTTGGCTTACCTATTTAATTTGCTCTGTTGGGCCTCATTATGTTGTTACCTTCATTGTCTTTTTCTAGGATATTGTTTAGAATTAATTGCAGTGCTGATTTGGTATTCATAAAGTTTCTCAGGTGTTCTTTATCATGGAAATATGTTATTTCCCCATCCATTTTAAAAGAAAGTTTTGCAGGATACATCAGTCTAGGTTGGAGGTTGTTCTCTTTAGTACTTGAAATATCTCATTCCAGGCTCTCCTTAACCTAAGGGTTGTATTGAAAAGTTTGCTGTGATTCTGATAGACTTCCTTTGCATGTATTTTGTTTCTTGTCTCTTACTGCTTGTAGAATTTTGTTCTTCTGTTGGGTTTCTGGGATCTTGATTATTATATGTCTAGGTGTAGATTATTATTTTTTTTTTTTGATCATGGCTAGTTGGAGTCCTATATGCCTCACTTATCTGTATATCAAGTTCTTCCCCTCTGTTTGGGAAGTTTTCTATCATTAATTCTGTCAACAGCTTTTTAAAGCTGTTTTTTGCATTTTTTTCTGCTACTTCTTGGATTCCTATCAGTCTTATGTTATTCTTCTTTGCATCATCTAAGAGTTGTATTAATTTCTCATGATCCCCTACTGTTTTTAAGAGACTTCTCTTTTCATGGTCACTGACTGCAATTTTATCTTCTATATCTGAGATTCTATCTTCAGACTCTTTTATTCTTTTGTGAACACTTTCAATGGAGTTTTTAATCTCCTGGATATCTGTTTGAATCTGTCCTATGGATGCCATTTCTTTCTTGTATTGGGCATTTATTGTTTCCAATTCTTTCTTATGCTGGGCATTCATGGCTTCTGTCATGTTCCTGAGCTCATATACTTTCCTCTCAGTTTCTGATCTAGAGTCTTGAATTATAACTTTCATTTTGCTTGTCATCTCTATGATTATCTGGGAAATTACTTCTGTTTTATATTTCTCTAGAGTCTGATTGATCAGTTTTGTTACTTCCTGTGCTTTGAGTTCAGGGTGTCCTGATGGTTCACTGTCAGACTGTTCATCCTCATTTGCCCCACTGTTTGCCATTGGTGAACTGGAAGTCTGTCCCTGCATCTTGCTTAAGTGTTTTTCTCATTTTTACTATTGTTGTTGGGTTATCCTTAGTTTAACCTTTAGGTTATTACTTAAATCTTCCTGATATAGTTGGGCTGCAGCCCATGGCTCTCTAATGACTCATAGACATTCTTATTTTCATAATACTGAAGAAAACAGCTCATTGAATCAATCACAATCCTTTATCCTAATTGATACAATCAGCACTACAATATAATGAAGCACAATTTGCAAATTGATCACTTATGGTAGTAATCAATCTGTCACCTTCAAATGATGTGAATTTAATTAAAATCAAGAAGCAATCCAAAATATGCTTACAGTAAGCAAACTTTTCAATAAGGATATTTACCATTTACAATGGGGGCTTAAAACAAAGTTAAGACAAGAGGAGTAGATAAGTATAAGAATTAGAGAAGATTTGATATGAAGCCAAAAGACGTAGAATGTCCAGACAAATGTCAGGAAATTGTTAAATTCAAAAAGAAGAAGCAAAATAGAAATATAGTAACCCTTGAGTGAGGTAGAATAACATAAGAAAAGAACATAAAAATGAGAGAAAAAAATAATAAAAGAAGAAATCTGAATTAGGACAAGAGCCCAAACAAAAAGGGAGATGAGGGATACTATAGTGGAGTAAGAGACTGAGTTAGAGAAAGAAAACAAAACAAAAAAAAAGAATTTGCAGAGTAGGATGAAAAAAAGAAAGAAATAAAAATGAGTTTAAAAGGCCTCTTTCAGACTATATCACTGCTATCATAATATACAATATGTGCTGCCATTTGCAGAGCCACATCCCCTGATCTCAGCTAGCTGGTGGCAGAACCCCACAAAGCAGACTGAGCTCAGACTGCAAGGCCCAGACTGAGTTCCCCGACCTCCTGAAGGGTTGAACTCCACTCAGTTCTACTATAAGTTTCCCCCACCACTTCTTTAAAGATGTTCAAAATTGAAAGTGCTAGAAAATACTCTTTATGACCACCTCTACCTCTACAGAGTAGGTCCAAAGACTGGTACAATCAGGAGGTCTAAAAGTGAAAGGGGCAAGGTTGGGGGTTCGGGGGTGCCTGCATGATGCTGAAGATGGCGGCAGCAGTGCCAGCAGGGGAGGGCCCGGCCGAGAAGACCCTCTGGCTCTGAAGATGTCAGAAAGGCAGCTGGGGAGGGCCTGGCCAAAAAGACCCTCTGGTGCTAAAGATGTCAGAATGCAGCCTCTGCAGCACTTATTTTCCTCACGATGGTCCTTAACCAGCTCCTGCTCTCTAAGGTTTGTGTTTCTCGGTGTTTCCCCAAGTTAAAATAAGGAAATCAAGTGCCGCTTGTTAGCATCACAAGCAAATTATTTCTTATATAAGGAAGTCTAACAAAATCTTAAATTTTGTTCATGGATGATTGTGATTCAATTCATTAACACGGTTTCTGAACTCTACATTTTATGTAAGACCAAGTCTACTTTCATAGAATAATCTGAAAAGCAAAAGTAAAAAATAGTATATAGTTGGCAGGAAATTATTCAAGCTGTTCATGCCTCTCTCACATTTCAAGAAACTAGTGAAATAGAGTTCCTTAAAAGGAAATGTGTTTTGCTGAAGGACAATGAAATTGTGCTAAATTTAATGAGAATGTTTTCAAATTGTTCCTATTTCCTTTTCCAGGTGTTGCTTCAAATACATTTATTTTATTCTCTTGATATTATGAAGGAAAGAAATTGTATAATTTCTACTACCTTGGGAAAAAAATAGCTGGTTAGCTAGTTTAAGCTTTTAGAATATTCTTCAATCACTCTCTTAAAGGCTATTTTTGGGCTTATCTTCAATGACAAGGAAATAAGGTTACCAGTTTCCATTATCATTAATGATTATTCTAATGATTTGATGTTGATGCTTTTATTGTTTATTTTGAAAAACACACCTATGACTGTGACTATCATTCTCTGGAACTTTATCCCAATGCATATGTTTTTTATGTAAAAGACATAGATAAATAAATAAAGCTTATATTTTATAGTTAAAAGTAAACTGAAGTCAAATTGCTTCCAACAGAGAAATATAATGAATTGATTTATGAAGTTATTTTTTCTGTATACTGCAGTATCAATGATTTAAAAACTATTTAAAATATAAATAAAATAAATGACTAACAAAGCTTATGTAAAAAGGTAACTGGGGGAGTTAATGCTATATGCAACTGTGTTTATAGGGATTTTATAAGCATTGCAATGAACATTTTGGCTTCTGATACCCCTGGTTTATCAATGTTCAGATAAATAAGCTGATAATTTAAAAGTTGAGTTAATGTGTAAGACCATTTTGTTTTTAATGAGCTGTTGTCATTAGGACTTGAACTTTGGTAGGTTTTCTAGTTATTAGATGGTTATAAATCAAAGTATTTTGTATTTCATGAAACATTTATTCATCTTTTGATTAAATTAGGAGGTTTGGGATGTCAGGTCATATTGTGGAATACAATTAAATAAGCTGGCAGGTCAAAGAATCAAATGGACAGTCCTCAAATTATTGATGTGTCTTACATAGAAAACATGGGACGGAGCCAGAAGCTTTCTCAAGAGGAGAATTCCAGGCTAAATTCTTGAAGGCTTATTACCTCTTTGGTCTTCAGATTCTCATAGGTTTCTGGTCATATTTCCACTGAGCTTCCCTGCATATAGTAATGCACTACACAAGAAGGTAGTGAGAAATGATAGTGTAGCTGTGATATTCTTTTTTCCTTATTCTTTTCAAAACTGAAATAAAACCTTACAATTGCTCAATAAATTAGTTTTCTAATCTACTAGAAATATCTGATACTGCATATATATATCTACATTTATGATTACTGCATATAATAATACTAATTTAATCCAAAGGTTAATAAATTTTTCATGGAATACAATACTTTATAACCATCATAAGTAGTAAAAGTCTAAACTTCTTATAATATATGGAGAATTTCATTGTAAGAAAATAGTATATAGTTGGCAGGAAATTTTTCAAGCTGTTCATGCCTCTCTCACATTTCAAGAAACTAGTGAAATAGAGTTCCTTAAAAGGAAATGTGTTTTGCTGAAGGACAATGATCTGACAATTAAACTATAGCTTGCTGACCCCTGAACTAGAGAGAGACTGACAGAGAAAGTTAGACAATTAACCAGGCATCTGAGCAGGTAGAGATTAGGTCATTGTGACTCAGTATTCTACCTACTGCTGTGTAACAAACTATCCCAGCTCTCCTTGCCTTAAATCAACAAGAGCCATTTCTTTTCCCAAAATTTTGGCAGTGTCTAGTGGGGTGATTCCTGTCTGCTTGATATAGCATTTTTCACAGCAGTTCATCTAGACCTGGAGATTCTAAGTGACTTCACCCTCCCAGCTGGTGGCTTAGAGGAGGTGGATGGAGGGGCCAAGGCTTGGAGGGTCTCTCTCTCTCTCTCTCTCTCCATCCCTTTCTCTCTCTCTCCATCCTTCTCTCTCTCACTCTCTCTCCTTTTGTATTCTGTGTGTGTGTGTGTGTGTGTGTGTGTGTGTGTGTCTATACAGTGAGGCAAATGAACATCTTTTGTGGTGGCTTTTACATGGAAAAGGGCCTCCTCATCCCTAAGGCTGAAATAAGAACTAAGCCATTTCTTCACATTTTGTAAATCAAAGCAAGTCACAGAATAATCCACATTGAAGAATAAAGAGAAAAGAAGCCATTTCTTGATGAGAGAAAATTTTAGCACCCTTATTTGCTGAAAAGCGGCAGGAATTTGATGATTTGGTCAAAGAACTGGCATTAGGTGGCCTGGAATGTGATTTCAGGAGATCCTACCTGGGTCTGAAGGATGGCTGAGTTAGGCTGGGAGAGAGTCACTGTATATACCAGGGGCCTATCGGCTTGGGTAAGGTTTAGGAGAGAAAACAGGAGCAGGAGAGGAGCCATTGTTTCCAGCAATTAAGAATGACAAAGAATGAGATTATGAGGTAATAGGTCAATGAGAGTAAACACCTGGAAGTAAAATTATAATTGGGAGGAGATACTGTGGCCAATCCTATCCCAAGGGCAAGTTCCAGGAGTATTAATATAAGAAGACTTAGGATATCAATGGCTGTTGTAGTGTGAAATGGGTCACAATATCCTGTGAGAGGATGAGAGGGTAAACAGGTTGGTTTATCTGACTCAGGACTGGATGATGGTGAAGGATCCTGGGGAATACTTAAATTTAGAGCAGGGCTTTGAGTGTATTGTCTCCTGGAGTCAAAGTCTATGAAGTTTTCTGGATAGACCTGTTTTATTTTAGAGTGGTGGTAACTGAACTTTAGTTAATTTGACAGCTGTGGGAGTAACTATAAGATTTTTATATATGGCTCTTTTCATATATAAAGTCTTTTAAGATATAGGGTGGTCTTTCA
This sequence comes from Fukomys damarensis, assembly GCF_012274545.1. Lineage (NCBI taxonomy): Eukaryota > Metazoa > Chordata > Mammalia > Rodentia > Bathyergidae > Fukomys > Fukomys damarensis. The sequence continues at coordinate 124,369,929 of NW_022900928.1, forward strand.
AACAAGATCTCATATGGGGAGAACCCAGTATGACTTGGGGTATCTCTTATTTAAAAGAAGGTCAAAGGGAGCCGATCAACTCATAACCTGGTGTTATTTGACAATATTTATCTTAAGGATATAATTTATCATTTTTTTAACCTTACAAGAACTCTGAGGTCAATAAGCAGTATAACAGTTTAGCTAGATCTTATATAACCTGTTATAAATGTTGGCCCATTGTCATTGTCTATGGAGAGAGGCAGACCAAACCTTGGAATTTTTTTAATAAAATCTTGTACACTTCTGAAGCCCTCTGTTTTTATAAGGGAAGGCCTCAGGCCCTCTAGAAAAAGTACAGACCCATATTAACACATTTATAACCTTTATAGGGAATGGGTGTCTTAATCAAGAGAAATATTTGGGAGGAGAATGGGTCTCAAAAGTCTGTCACTAGTGTCTGTTTATTGATTGTCTCTTTTGGTTATTCTTTTCTGATGGGTGTTTAAGACCATATTAGAGTGAGACCTGTGTTAATCAATATGAACTTCTTGTTATCTATCTGCCAAGGTCAGTTAAGTCTCTTTAGGCATTATTTTGGAACCATGTATAGAGCCTCTCAGCTCCCAGTATCAGCTATTAGGATGGGTCCCGGTCTTGTTTGACCATGGTGCTTTTAGTAAAAGCATGGAAGATTTTTCTGGTGACCCTCCTTTAGCATACATTACATTTGTCCTCTGGTGTCCAGCAATCTCCCTGTTCAGGAGGTTGGGTGACTTACCAAAGTCGTAAGGTGTTGTAGAAAAGGTTCTTTCATATCTTGGATCTTTGATGACCTTGGAGGGCCAGAGCCAAAATATTGGTGATCTCCTTAGTCCAGTTACCTTTTAGTGTTGGTCTCTGCACTTTGGTGGTTGAGCACCCAGAAGAGAAGATCAGTGACATCAGTAGTACAGTAGGAGTTTAATTATCCTAACTATCTAGATAGTAAGTATCCTGGAATTTTAAATATAATTGGAGGGTTATTACTTTATCAGTTATGGTTGTTTGAGTAGTTAATTTTTTGTAGAATATTAACAGAAAAACTTGTAATCAGGTGTCACACATAATGATAATATTTTAGCATGACAACCATGATGACATCTTGTTAACAAACTTAGATATGTATCATAGTATAGAATAGTCATTGTTAAATGTATTCATCTTTTTAAAAAATATATATATAGACAAAAACAAAAAACCAAGAAACATATTTAAGTTATTACCTTTTGATATGGTACCATCTAAGAAAAGTGTATGGGCCTATAAATATACCTGTAACCATAAGTAGGAGGAGCAGAAGAGAAGGGATAATACCTGGATCAAAAGGTTATTGTCATAAACAACGTGAATTTTTTTATACAGAAACTATTATATTTTGAAGATAACCATCATAAACATGTTATAATAACATATTTAACAATTTATATCTTTCTATAATGCTATAAAAATTATCTGGGCTCCCATTAGTGAATAAAGATCAGAATAAATTTTTTGAGCAGCTGCTTCTTTATTTATCAACAGGAGTGTATCCAAACTTAAAAGTGTATATTTAATTATTTTTAAATTTTTATTTGACCTAAAAAACCAGATAACATTTAGACAGACAAACATATAAGACAATTTAAACTAGAGTGTATCCAGATGGTTTTGGCCAATTGAATTATAAAATCTTTTAGTTATGACTAGTCAAAACCTTTGCAGGTCAATTAACAGATCTCATAGAATTAGAATCAAAAGGAATGAAAGCTGTTATTATAAAAGTAAATCTTCTGTAACAAACTTGAAACCAACAAGCAAACATACATATTTTCTTGTTAAATCATTTCCACATACCTTTTTTACATAGTTAAGTCTTCTGGTCTTATATATCTTTCTTTATATCTTTCTAACAAGACATGCATACAAAATCCTTTAATATCAAAAGTATATCTCTTTTATCCATAGTTTTTTAAAATATTTTTTTTCTGCTGTCTCACTTATTATAAATCTTCTATAACAAATTTCAGCTTAAAGTATCCTTTTTCTGTTTTTAGATTGTTATATCTTAAAATTTGACTGGCTGTCAATAGAACAGTATTAACCTTGAGTTTTTATCAACAAAGTACAGAAAAGAGCAAGTTAATCTTATAATCACAATTCAAGAATTTGTAATATACAAGAAATGTTTAAAGCACACCAATTAAACTTAATTCAAATTGAAGCAAGGATACATTTAACAAATAGTTAAAATTTCTAATTTGATTTTTCTTATAAAAATCTTTTGATGTCTGGTAAAATATAATTGCAGTTTTTCTGGCTTTGTTTTGGATTCCAGACCTTTGTAGGCAGCATCAGGCTGATAACACAGTGTTGGCCTTGGGGCTCTTAAAGGCTGGAGTGTTTTTTTTTTCTTTATTTTGTTGTATGCTTTTCAGAGCTTTCCTAGCTGTTTTCAGTCCATCAAAGATTTATTTTTTCATTTTAGTTCCTTTAAATCTGAGTGTAAGTACTGTTCTATTCTATCTGAGTTTGATCATGCTTTTCCATTTCTACTCTCTAGCACAGTAAAGCTAAGCAATCCTGCTTTTGTCTCCACCTATTTTACACTTTCTTAGCAACTCAAATGGGGCGGGGGATAGCTAGATTTCCTCCAAAGGGGAAACACCAGAATTTGTCTGTATCAGTGTCACATTTTCTGAGAGGCAAGTTTCTGAGTGTAAGTACTGTTCTATTCTCTCTGAGTTTGATCATGCTTTTCCATTTCTACTCTCTAGCACAGTAAAGCTAAGCAATCCTGTTTTTGTCTTCACCTATTTTACACTTTCTTAGCAACTCAAATGGGGCGGGGGATAGCTAGACTTCCTCCAAAGGGGAAACACCAGAATTTGTCTGTATCAGTGTCACATTTTCTGAGAGGCAAGTTTTCCACGGGAAAAACAGCAAATTTGTCAAGCAATTGTTTTAAGACCAAAACTAAATAGTTTTCACTAGTAGCTGATTACCACGGAGCAGAAGCTTGAACAGCTCCTAGAGCACAAGAGGCTCCACATTATCAAAGTCTTGGGTAAGTAAAACAAAGGCTGATAACTTTTCCTTTGTCTAGAATTGTCCTGTGGGCAAAGTCTGGCTTAGCTGAGACCATGATGACTCACAAAGTTTTTTTTTTTTTTTTTTGTTAAAATGGGAGTGTTAAAGGGAGAGTTGGCATGTCTCAGAAGTCTCTTTTGTAAGAGATCATGTACTATGGGAGTTAGTCCTTCTAGGCTAGAGTGGGGGAGGGGATATTGTGCCAAGCTAGGGATTTGTGAGGGATTTTTAAGGAGAATTCTGATGAGGACATTTGGCTATTGAGGGAGAGTGAATATCCCACACTTGAGGATTAACAAGAGAGGGGCTAAATGGCCAGTTGGATTGGGAAGATGAGTATTGGAGGGCTTGAGATAGTACCAGGCAGAGGGAAGATGTCGGAGTGTTGGAAGGGCTCGGCATAGAAAAATGAATGGATGTTCCAATTTGAGATAAAATATTGTGGCCTAATAAAGGGACCGGGCAGGATGGGAGAACTAGGAATGAATGAAGAAATGGAAAATTGTCAATTGTGCATGACAGTAAGGGAGTCTGGAGAGGACACTGTAGTTGTCCTTCTACCCCAACAATAGAAGTCTGAGAAAGGGAGGTAGGCCCCCAGTATTCTCATAATGCAGAGAAGCTGGCACCAGTATCCAATAAGAAAGAAATGGTCCTACCTGCCACAGTCAAGATTACCCTGGGCTCCTGGGTGGTGATCCGTGTTGGGCCAGATGTGCCAGGGCCTCTTCATTGTCCCTCCATTGTCGCTAGATCTATCAGGTCCGCATGTTGGGGAGCTGTGGGGCTGACAGTCTGATGGCGGGTGGACGCCAAGGGACAGTCTGTACCCCAATGTCCCTCCTGGTGACATTTGGGACAGGGCTTAGTTGGCACCTTGGGATTAGGACAGTCCTTTGTCCAGTGGCCTTCCTGATTATGCCTGTAACAGGGGCCTGGTGGTTGGGAGCCCTTTTGTAGGGTTTTTCTTCCCTGTGGCGCAGGTGGACTGGTCGAATTAAGAGCTTGTGCTAATAATTGATTTTTTTTGTGATTTTGAGGTCATCTCAGCCATGGTAGGCCTTTAATGCTGTGGCCAGAACCTCTGCTTGAGGGGTCAAGGGCCCCCGATCAAGCTTTTTTAGTTTAAGTCTAATGTCGGGGTAGTTCCGAGAAAAGAAATGTGTCATAATTAATCTCTGGCCATCCACAGACTCAGGGTCTAGTTTGGTATGTTGATGGAGGCCATCAGTTAGCCTTTGTAAAAAGGTGGATGGATTTTCGTTTTTGTCTTGTATAATTTCATTAAGCTTTTCATAATTAATGGTCTTCATGGCAGCTCCGCGGAGCCCATGAAGGAGACAGTTTTGGTACCTGTTTCAAGCTGCAATTCCCACCTCTGTGTTGTAGTCCCATTCTGGGTCTTGATCAGGGACTGCAGCAGCACCTGCCGGGTGGTGAGTTTTGGTTAAATATTCTTGGTCTGTATGTGTATGAGCCTGATCCAGCACTCTTCTATTTTCCTCGGGAGTTAAGGCATTGGTTAAAACTACAAAAAGATCATGGTAAGTTAGTTGATAAGACTGAGTCAAAAATTGAAATTGTTTTATAAAGGTAGTTGGATCAGCTGTAAAAGAACCAAGCTTGGCCTGAATGAGAGCTAGTTCAGACATAGGAAAAGGAGTATGAAAGCAGACAATTCCTTCGGCTCCAGCTATCTCATGCAAGGGTGCCATCGTGTGGCCCTTGTGTGTCTTGGAGCGGGTGAGAGGTGGAGCATAGGGTGGGGTGGTCGGTGAGTCAGAAGAAATGGGAGGGGTAGGAGATTCCGGAGGAGGGGAGGAGTCGGATGGTGTAGGAGGAGGGGTGAGTGGGTTTTTTGCCGTCCGGTATGGGGGAGGATCATCTGCCGGGTCTGGTTGAGTGGGGGAATTAGAAGGGCGGTTGGTGGTGGAAAAACCTTGGGTCAGCAGAAGTATTGGAGCAGTTTTGGCTGCGGAACAGACAGAGGGCTGATTAGCCAGATAGGAAAAGCCTTACACATGTGGGATCTCCGACCATTTTCCTTGCCACTCACACAAGTTGTAAAGGTCTCTAATCAGACCCGATTCAAAGGAACCATTAGGCGGCCAGATGTTTTGATTGCCTAATTTATATTGGGGCCAAATTTGAGTAGACAAGTGAATAAGCCATTTGGGTTTTAAATAAAGATCCTCCAAATTCATGAGTAAGCATCCCAAAGGGGAGTCGGCGGCGACCATTTTCCTTGCCACTCACACAAGTTGTAAAGGTCTCTAATCAGACCCGATTCAAAGGAACCATTAGGCGGCCAGATGTTTTGATTGCCTAATTTATATTGGGGCCAAATTTGAGTAGACAAGTGAATAAGCCATTTGGGTTTTAAATAAAGATCCTCCAAATTCATGAGTAAGCATCCCAAAGGGGAGTCGGCGGGCATGGAGGAACCAGAGGCCATGACCACCAGGACAGGAGGTTATCAGAAGACCAGACGTCTCCGAGAGTTCTGATAAAACTCCTCTTTTTCTAGACCTGGTCTAGAAAGCTGAAATTAGGTCTCCTGCGAAGGCGTCCCTTACACGAGATAGGAATTTATGCAAACTAAATCCCGGACTTAATTCAGTTGAGTCCCGGACTCAACGGAGGCAAACCCAGTTTGCCAAAACTGAGGGACAGAGGACCTGGGCCCCGGCCTTGTCCTGGATGTGGTCCTTGTGGGTGGTCTGGAGTCTGGGGTCCCCGTTACCCTGAGGACTTCTCAGAAAGGGGAACTTACCCAAAAAGGTGTGGGTTGGAAGATCAGTAGGTTGGTGATGGCTGCAAAGATGGCGACGAGGAGAATGGTCACAGACGTCGGGCGGAGGCCAAGTAGGGGCGCCCTAGAATCTGGGTTTCGGGCCCCAGGTGTTTAGCCTGTGGACCTGGCAATCCCAAATCCCGCTTCTGACACCAATGAAAGGGGGTTCGCGTGCCCTTTTGGGTGCCCCTTCCCAATTAGGCCACTCATGCACTGAGAGGTCCGGCAGGAGATCTTTATTGTAGGGAGGTGAGCAGGAGGCAGAAAGGCAGAGAGAGAGAGGCAGAGAGAGAGAGAGAGAGAGAGAGGAGGAAGAAGAAGCAGAAGGAGAGAGAGGAGAACAAAGAAAGGAAGGTCCTTTTATCAGTTTTGGGGTGGGCTATTGCTTATTTATGAGGAGTGAGTTACTTTTAACCTATCACAGGCCAGATTACTTTTATGGGCCCAGTCATGCAGACACAGGTTTCAACTTTCCTGGACCACTGTGGGCTTGCAGGGGAGGGAAACCAGAGATAAGGGCATGAGGTCATTTTAGGAGCCAAGACGTACCAGGAGAATGCAGCCTGTGAGGTGGCATCACAGCATACTTTAACATGATCAATTCCCTAACAGAGAGGCAAATACCAGACAGAGAAAGGAAAGATTAACCAATCATTCCAGCTGGTGAGTGACTTTCTACTTCTTATGCGCAGGCTTTGTTAATTATCTGAGAAAGATGGAATCAGAGTAAGCTTGCACTCAAGTAACAAGGCCAGAGGAGTATCTTTCACTTCGATGGTTTACCCCTCTCAGTGTATTCTAAATTCTCATCATGTGTGAGTCTCTCAGCCATTTAAATGGCAAAGTAGCATAACTGATATTGGATCAGGTGCTTCAGGTTAAATTCCTTAATGTGCTGATTTCAATTGCATCTGGTATTTAGCATTTTCTTGGAATTTGTGTGGTTGGTCTCTGATACCCAGAATCAGCCCCACAATCTTCCCTTGAGATAAGTTTTATATACTTATTGAATAATGCTTTATCCTGATTGTGGATTTTAGACCTGGGACCAAGAGATGGAAGGAGGGGTGAGGGACAAGAGAAGGAGGGGATGGGAAAGAATTAAGATGTGTTATATACATGTACCAACTCTGTAGGGGGAATGTAGTCATTCCTCTTACAAAAACTGTACTAACAAAAAATACTAAAGTTTGGAAAAAAGAAATGCAGACTGTGGGTTTTGATATAGTAAAGAGGAGAAAATCATCAATGAATAAATAAATAGAAGATATTTGTTATAAAGCCTTTTCATTGGGTTTTGAGATAAATAACCTCAGGAAAATCATTGCAAGGCCAAAAATAAGCATAATTTGAGAAAGGCTTAGGTCTATAGCATCTTGTTCTCTTACAGCAAGGTCACCCAGTAGATGTTAGGGAATTGATCATGTTAAAGTATGTATGTTGTGACACCGCCATTTTGGGTTGCACTTCCAGGTTCTTCTTCCCCTAAATCCCTGTTTTGAGTTTCCTTCTCCCAAGACCACGTCAGCATATAGAATTAAACCTAAAGCTTCCTGCAGGGCTCCCTCCTTAGAGGGCAATGCAGCTTGCAATAGGCTAAGAGCAGCCTATTTTACCCTAACAAGGAGGTCTTGGCTCCAAGTCCCATAAATAGGCCAGCACTTCCTCATCTCTCTCTCTTTCTGCTCTCTCTGCTCCCTTGTTCTCCTAAATAAAATCTCCAGTTGGTCCTCTCAATGTGCATGGCCTAGTTGTTGAGCATCCCTGTTCCCTTTCAATAGAGATGCAATGGGAGCCATATATGTAATTTTGCATTTTTTCTTAGTCTCATTAAATAAAAAAGAAAAAGTAAGAGATAGAATTTATTTCAGTAACATATTTTGTTCAATCAAGTGCATCCAGAGTCTTACTATTTCAACCTATATAATTACAAAACTTATTAACAAGATATTTTATACTTTTGTAGTAAGTTTTTGAAACTCAGAATGATAGGGAAAACTTTAATAGCAAAAACCTAGGAAAGGTCACAACATAAGATAACTTTGCCCTTTGCTCTGTTTTGTTCAGAATTAACAGGGCACTGGTGGCATCTAGTTTTGTAAATGAAAAGAGCCATTGTTAGTTTTGACCAAACCCATCCTTTCCCCTTGGCTAGAATAGATAAATCCTAAAGGTAACTTCCCCTAACAAAGAATGGTATTGAAATTCAACTGTCTCACCACCATATTTTGGGTATCAGCAAAGTAAATGAGAAAATGCAATGTAACCAACTGAATAAGATCAAGGCTGTAAAACCCTATAAAAGGCATTGCAACCCGATGGGGGAGTCCATCAGGGCACCTCCATTAGGTGTGATCTATCCCCATTGATGGAGTAAACTTTTTTATTTCACTTCCATTCTGCTGCCTCTCTGTGTGTCACTTGCCAATTCCTTCTGTAACAAGAACACAGGGAGATTTTACACTCATAGCACCTCACAAGTTAGACGGGCCAAATTGCAACTAACAAATCATAGTTGCTCTGAGATGAAGGAAAAAGTGTGAGATTGAGGAGAATTGGGAAATTGTAGCTGAGACCATTAGTGTTTACACATCCTATTTGTATATGGGTGTCTGCAATCTTTCATCCCAAACTCCTTTTAAGTTAGATTGAGATCATATGATTAATTTTTATGAATGTGAGGGGTTATATAAATCACTTTCAAGCCTGACAAACTAGCTTGTGCAATTCTCCAGCTCTCTCTCCCTGCTGTGGTGACTTAGAGGCTGTGTGATTCTGATAGCTGCACTACAAACTGATCACTCACACAATTGCCACCGTGATGTGGGTAATACATAAACTTTTGTTGTGGCAATTTGCTGAGATTTTAGGACTTGTCTCTCCCAGCAACAAGAACTGAGTGTCTCATTTGTGAATTCTCAGGATTTGGAAGGGAGGTGCCAATTGATGTTAATCGAATAATATGGGGGGGTGTTTTGTTTTTAAGGAAGAATAGAAAAAGAAAGATGATGATACTCATATTCAATAAGAATTTGGCCTTATAAATGCAGGCAAGATGTGAAATATAATTGAAGAAGCAGATTGAACTTTATAAAGCTCAGCGAAGATCTGCTTGAAAGGAGATAGGAATATCAGAAATGGAAATAGAAATGGAAACCTGCAGGATATAGAGACATAAGCATCTGCTGCAGGAAAAATCCGATAAAAAGGAATGTTTCTTCTATCATGTAAAACGTCTTGATTTATGTAAGTCCCAGAAGAAGCCACATTCTGAAAATAGGTCAGACTTTCGGAAAATTGACTATAACCAAGGACATATTGGCTGTGAGCTTTGCTTATCAACTTCCTTGAAAAATACGGCACAAACTCAAGACCAGACAGAAATGGACAACACATAATTTTAAATACACAGGAAGAACAACAAGGGAAAGGAAGGAAGGTTAAAAAAAAAAAACGAGGAATTGAAGTATCATAACTACTAAATGTATATCTGCAAGGATTCAAAATTTCAGAGACAGAAACAAATAGATTTCCCCCTACTATTTGGAAAGCAATGTCATAATTTACCTTTACTGCTGTCTGGGTTGCTCAATAAATGTCCATGCACTTTTGTCTTTTAAAATCTTCTGGACCTAGGGCCGGGGATTTAGCTCAGCGGTTCGGTGGCCTGCCTTGCAAGCGCAAGGACCCGAGTTCAATCCCCGGTACCAAAAACAAACAAACAAACAAACAAACAAACAAAATCTTCTGGACCTTGTCACCTCTTTCCATCTAATCTGGTTGTTCCCCATCCAAATTTCCACTGTCTGTTGCTGAGACTTGCTCTAACTTCTTAAATCTCCCCTTAAATTCAAGTGTTCTTTCCTTCAAGTATGTTTGAAACACTGGAACTACAAGGTTACTTGAGAGAATAAATAAAATGGTGAGGATACCTATTGTCATAAAGGCTTAGTAGCTTCCAGTCATCCTCAAAATAGAGATCAAAATCTGGAACATATTCTTTAATGGTTAGGGATCTATTTAGAGAAGTAGCCAGAAAGAACATAGTATCTGCGACATGGTTTGGGTGCCGAGCACCACTTTTGTGTGGGTAACGTTGTACAAGGGAACCGATTGGACTAAAAACAAAGGTCATGTCTACACTGGATTCTGAACATGCATTTCTGCTTTCTGATCTTTTGTGTGTGTCTTTGTTAGATGATGATCTTCAGGTAAAAATAAGATAAATTTTTAGCATTTTAAAACCATGGGCTGCACCAGTGCTTTCCCAATGGATCACTCTATCTTTGGAGATTACTGCAGAAGATAAAATGCTCCCAATAAAGGCGTCAGGCAGGTAAGTGCCAAAGGTAGGCACAGACATATATAGCACTGAGGTTCCTCTGGATGAGGTTGGGACACAGAGCTTGTTTTGAATTCTCATCTCTCTTAGAGAGGTGGCATCCTTTTATTTATACATGCTAAAGTATCTTTCAATTCAGTAGCTTTCTCTGTTTAATCCTTTATGGTTCTAGTGGGCCTGATAATCTCAGTACTTTTCTTAGAAAAGGCTAATCCCATGCGTTGTGAGCAGAGATTGTTCCATGGGATGAGTGTGGGAAGTCAGACAGGCCAATCAAATTGCTGATTTGAAATAAAGACACTGAAAAAGTGAAAGAGGTTGGGAGAGACAAAGAGACAGGCTTCACTGAAGTTATAGATTCACTTTTGGATTGTCTATCTATCTATCTATCTATCTATCTATCTATCTATCTATCTATCTATCATTTATAAACTGTCTTCTAACAGGAATCAGTGGATACACAGGAGCAGGGATCAGTTTTAGGACATGATTATATTGGAGAGGAATGTAATTTGCTGCTGTTTCACTAATCTAGTTTATATCAAAGGATGATAGGGCCTGTATGTGCCTTGTTACACTTGGATATTCATGGAATACTCAATAAAAGAAAAATACTAGAATATTTCTATCTGAGGATGGTATGCAATGTTATCTGACATTTTTCTATTATTTTGTGGTTTTCAACAGTGTGAGCTGAAGTTGGCAAGTATTGTCCCTTAGGGCATGTGTAGAAGTGAATATGGCTGCTTTCTTGAGAGCAGAGAACAAAGAAATAGATCAATATAGGAAAGCTCATCTAATTTTGACAAAGACGCAAAGCCGATTTAATAAAAGAAAGGTAACCTTTTTAACAATCAGGACTGTAATAGCTGGACACTCATAGCGAAAAGGTTGATCTTTATGTAAACCCCACACCTTCTGAAAAATTAACTCAAATGAATACAGAAATATAAAAATACAAACTACAATATATAAATACTGAATATAAAACTTAAATATAAAACATACCAGTATAACATTTCTAGAAAAAAACCAGGGAAAGTTTTTGTGTATGGGAGTAATTTGGATCTTAGGCTGGACACCAGATTTATGGTGATTTATGGTGATTTTTGCCTTTATGATTTATAAAGGCAAAAAGTAAGTTACAACTTAATTAAAATTAGAAACTTCTGTTTTGTGAAAGATATAATTAAGAGGATGTAAAAGCAAACTGAATATAGAAGGAAATATTTGCAAACCACATATCTGACAAAAGATTTAGTATTTAGAATATGTAGAGGATGTTCACAACTTAGCTGTAAAAATAAAATATCAAATTAGAAAATGGGCAAAAGCCATGAATAGATATCTTACTAAAGTTGATCTACAGATGAGAAATACGCATACAAAAAGATGCTCGATATCATAAAAAGGCAATGGTAGTTACAACAGTGGAATATCATTGTATTTATCAGAATGGCTAATCTAAAAAATAATAATAGCAACAGTGCCAAACAGGGGCAAGGTTGTGGAAAAGTGGGGTTACTTATACATGAGTGTGAGACTCTCCAAGTATGCAGCCACTCTGGAAAACATTTCAGGACTTTCTTAAAAATTAATTATGCAACTCTCTGACCCAACATTTGCATTCCTGGGCATTTGTTCCAAATAAATGAAAACTTGCTCACACAAAATCTATAGATCAGTATTCATAGCAGTTTTATATGCAGTAGCTTACATCTGAAATCAGCCCAAATGCTCTTCAACAAATAAATGGCTACATAAACTATAGCAAATATACAATGTGCTATCCTACTCAGAAGTATAATGAACGGTTGACATATTCAACAACTTGGATAAATTTCAAGAAAATTATGGCACCTGAAAAAATGCCAACCCCAATGACACAGATGAATGTATGAATTGTATTGAGGCTTGTGTCTAGATGGCCCCCCAAAGCCTCATGCAGTCTTTTCTTGGAGGTAACTAATTCTGGAATGCATGATGCTGGAGCTAAGGGCATGTGATTACTAAACTACTACATGTGAGCCATCGGTTTGACACCTCCCTAACCTCAGTAGTCTAAATAAGATAAAAGGAGCAGAAAGACAGCACTGAAGTCCCTTGTTGCCTTTGCTACCTTGTGTGCGCCACATTGTTTCTCCTCTATGATGCCTGTTTGCCATCCCATCATTAGAGCCAGCTGACTAAGGACTGAACCCTTTACAAACTGTGAACCAAATAAACCTTTTCTTCTTCAACTTTGGTTGTCAGGTATTTTGTCTCAGCAATGAGAGAAAAGTAACTAACACAAATTCAGTGGACAATAGTCTGTTGTTTTTCTTCTCTAAAATTATTTTTGTTAGTACATGTTTGCAGTACATGATGATTACATTTATCCTGGTGAGTTTGCACAGGTACATAACACATCTTAATTCTTTCTTTTTTTCTTTGTTTGCCTTCTCCTCCCTTCTCTCCCTGTTCCCTCCAACTCTTATTCTCCTTCCCATTTACTAAAGCTCTATTTCCATTTTTATTCAACTTTCCCTTTTTAAAAATCTTGTCCCTTCTTTCCCCTCCATCTCTTGTTCCTCATTCCATTTGAAAAAGATTCCCCTGCATCTTATTATGTATCTTTTATTTTGCTTCTTATTTATCTTTTGGGTTTTTCATGCATATATGAGAAACCATGCAGTATGTAGACATGTGTGTGATTTATATCACTTACCATTATGCTCTTGAGGAGTATACATTTACCTACCTATCCCTCAAGTTCATCCTCCTTCATGGCAGAGTAGTATTCCACCGTATATAAATGCCTGAGTGGATAACATTCTTGAAATGACAAAATTTTGCAGAGAACATATTTAATTGTATTTGTCAGATTAGGACTGGAGATTTGAGCAAAGAGAGAGTAAGTATATTTATAAAGGTGACTGCGTTATCCAACTTTCTCAACATTGAGGTGCAATACAACTGAAAACGATGAATGTTTTTCTTTTGCTTATGATTTCAGTCCATGGTCAACTGGCTCCATGGCGGAAGCATCATGGTGGAAGGGAATGGCAGGGCACAGGAACGCTGTGGGGAGGAAAGGTGATGGACGAGACAGAGACCCCACGGCTGCTCCTCCGGGACCCATACAGGTTAACAGAAGTGTGCTCCAACCTCTATATGGCCCCAAAGCCCACCAAACTGACACTCCACACTGACTGCCACTGGGAAACATGTAGACCTTGAGGTGATGGAACTGTTGTGCGTCTTAACTATGCTTGTAGAAATGTGAGTGATAAACTGTACAGGACCCAATGGGCAGACATATATGTACTCTCTCTCTCTCTCTCTCTCTCACACACACACACACATACACACACTCATGCACACACTAATACATGGGTGGATTGCATCAGGGTTAGTATCCTGATTCTGATATTGTTTTTCAGGGTGACATATTTGAAGGAAATTGGGAAGGGCACTCAGGATTTCTCTGCATTGTTTCTTATAACTGTATGAGACTCGATAGTCATCTCAAAATTGACAATTTTGTGTGTATTATTTATCTCACTTAAGAGTATGGCCTTAAGAGTATGTATCCATTTTCCTATGAATGACTCTAGTTTGTTATTGTTATGGCTGAGTAGTATATCTTTTTTTTTTGGTACCAGGGATTGAACTCGGGTCCTTGTGCTTGCGAGGCAGGTGGCGGAACCACTGAGCTAAATCTCCAGCCACTCACTATTATGGCTGAGTAGTACTCTATTTTATAGAAAAACCACATCTTCTTTATCCAGTCTCCAACTGGAGATGGGCAATTGGGCTGTTTCCAAGTTTTAGCTATTACAAACTGTGCTGCTGTAAACATGGGTGCACATATATCACTATGGCATGATTCTTTTAATACTTTCGGAAAGATACCCAGCAGAGGAATAGCTGTGTCAAATGGGACCTATAGTCCTAGTTCTTTGAATTTTCTCTTAAAAACTACCAATAAACTCAATGGGAAAAAAAAGTATAATGAAGGTTGAGATTCATGTTTGATCTTAGGGTACAAAGAATGTTTAAGCCTATGTGAAATTCTACAGCTCAACATTCCTGTTATCTGTACTGAACATGGACAATAAAAAGCCTTACTTTTATTTCTTTTGCTAATATTATTTGTGTGTTCATCTCTGTGGAGAACTTTGTGAAGACAGTTGTCTCTGGTCCAGAGCAGAATTCAAATATTCTTGTGTCTCCTTACTATGAAATTGTTTCACTCCAACTGTAAACTTAGTTATAGTGAGACAATTTTTCTTTAAATTTGGAGTCTTCTACCACTCTCTGACTTCATACTGAGGTACTGTTACAGAGGCATCTCATAAGAGGTTTTAGATAGGCTATACATGGTATACGTGAACTTGAGAGTTTCTCTGTGTACAAATGTTTCTTGGAAATACCTATACTTTTACACTATCCCCCAGCAAATGAACTCTATGTTGTTGATTCTCTGTGTGTCTGATTCTTTGGTGAGGAGCAAATAGAATGGACAGAAACCACTTTTTCCAACACTAGTCTTTTTTATTCTGCGACATAGGAGGGGGAAAAGATTGAGAGAACCAGTGTTCTTCGATACCATCTCTCTTCACTGGTTATTCACAGTCATTCTTTGCTATAGAAGGTGTTCATGGTGCCCGTAGCCTTTAGCTTTTATGTCCTTTGCTTGTACAAACCATAGGAGTAACCCTGAGACTTCAAGCCAACTTCCTATTTCTCAGGATAAGGTCAGCAAGGTAAAGATTGAAGTTATTCCAATCTCATGGATTCTGTAGCTTGGAAGCAATTACCTACCAGGGAAAACGTGGTCAAGTTCTATGTTTTCTTTGGAAAGCATCACAGAAACCTGCTTTTTGAGAAGGTTGTGATTGGTAAAAGAATGAATGGGGTGGTGGTTTTTGCTATAACATCCTGGATCTGATCAGCACAAGAGGAAAGGTGGCAAAATGGAACAGTTATGCTCAATCAGGACGCATCACAGGGAGAGATATCCATGAGAAGTATCTAGAACTTAAGGTATGGCAGGGGAGTATTGAGATATGATGCATTAATGTATCTACTTCCTGAATTATTGCAGGACTTAAATTTACCTTTCAACTCTGCAATTCCTGGATTTTCCCCTCTATCCATGATTTTCAGGCCAGCTATGGTATTAGACTCTCTTTTGGCAACATTTGAGCAACATGTGCTTGTGTCCCATCTAAGATCTCAGATTTCGTAAGTTAAGGGATGGGACTCTGGCTTACACTTTACAAAAGCTCTCTAGTTGGTACTAATGTGCTGATGAGGCTGAGAATCCTTACAGACTCATGTAGCCCCCTACTCATTAAGACTGAAAGGCCAGGAGCTGATAGTTATTGGGGAGATGGGGAAATGGTAATATACCACATTTTGGTCAGGCTGCCATGGCACGTTCAAGTTTTTCTTGGAGACTTCATATGTATTAAGTCCCACATTCCCTGAAATGTCCCACTCTAATGGAATCACACTCTCCCAGACCCTCTTGGTCTTTTTTCTTCTCATCATTATGAGCAGGCATTGGTGAATAGCTTTGAAGCAGACAGCTCTCTTGTGAGAAAGGAAAGATGATGAGCTTTGTCCTAGCTTTGGTGAAATACCAGTAGTGCAGGTACTGTGCAAGTAATTCTTTTGTAGAACATTTACCATCTCATTTATTTAGTCCTCAAGTGACTCTCATGAATGTAGTCCTCTCGACTTTGATAAATAAGCTGGTTAGAGTTATTTTCTCTATGGGAATGGTCTTCTTCCTTTAAACTTACCACAAACTAGTTATAAATCCCTCACCCCACCTAATATTTTTCAAAGGGAAAGTCCAATAAAGTGGTTCATTGGCTGTTATTACCAAATTCCTCCTTTCTCATTTTTGCACAAAAGACTTGCTAATTACCTCATTTTGGACTATTGGGATCTAACTATTCATAAGTTGATCACCAAAGAAATTTCCAAAACAACTTAGAAGGGAAAGGCTCTGCCCTTCTTGAAGATGAAAGTAGTACAACTTTTCTCGATCAAATGTGCTGTTATTTAAATAGAAGATCTTCCCTGTCCACTTGAAAGTGTTGAATAGAATCAGATCCTCCCTTTTGATCTTGACATTTTCAAAGTAATGAATAAAGCATTTTGCTGGGGTGGAATGAGCCTTTTGTTTTCCAGAAATGACCAGGAAAGGTCAAAGACAACGTGCCAGAATTAACATTACATTAAAAAAATCCACTTAGGGTTATTTGTATTTCCTATTAGCATAGCATTTAGCCCTTGGATGAGAGGAAGTGAAACTGTATTTATAGAAGTAACCGAAACTTTCTCAATGGCAGTTTAGCATAATCCACTTCCAAAAATTTTGAAAGGTCTCATTTAAGACACTGAACATTTGTCTATTTAAAAAAGAAATATAAGGAATATGGATATCTAAACAAAAATTTCATGTAAGAGCCAAGTATGATTATTAACATTGTTATTTGAGTAAAATAAATATGTTACAGAAAACTTTTATGGATTTATAAAGTTATATTACAATAAACTTCACATGCAAGAAATTTAACCAAATCACCATAAATCATTGTCATCACAACCAAGAGGGAATTCAGGAAATACTTAAGAGAAGATGTTATTCCAATGAAGCATTTACTACTTAGGAAATTTATTTTAGTTTTAAATATAGTGGAAGGTTATTATTGGAAGTAATAATCGTATAGAAAATACGCACACACACACACACACGGACACACACACACACACACATGCAATGAGATCTTGATCTTGGTCTTGAAGTGATTTTGATTTACATTTTGAAAGACAACTCTTTCTTCCCCAATGTCCAAATATTATCTGTACAACACAAAACATCATCTTTACTTGTAAAGTTGCAAAGAAAGGAACATTATTTTCCTTATTCATTAAAGTATTCAATAAAGCTAATTTAATTTAAATAAGTTTAGTGGTTTATTTATTATCAAATAAAATATAAAATGAATGAAAAAATATTTGAATGTGACCCAAAACATAGAGCCGACTTGTGGGAGCATACAGGCTTCTCTTTTACTCAAACTTTTAGTTCAGAAACTGAAAGGGGAGCGGTGCTCACTTCCCAAGGCTGTCTGGAGGGGTACTCTTATTTCTTCAAGTAGGTCAGAGTTGCTCATAAGAGTTCTGCTCATAGAAATGAATGGTTAGTAAAAAGCTTGTATAATTTATGACTAGAGGGTGATCAAAACCAAGCTTTCTTTTGGGGATGATTTTATAATTCAATAAAAAGCCTACATTATCTCATTAGCCTTTTACCATAAGCATGTTTCCCTCCACTTTCGCTCTCTCCTCCATTCTTCTTTGTTACGCAGTAGAAGACATTGAGTTTGATCCATAGTCCAAGTAGTTCAAGATGAGACACCATTTGAGAACATTAATGCCATGATACAATGTCTAATATATTTTTAAAGAAATACATATGTAAATGCCAGTCTATTGGGAAACAGTGACTTTAATGCTGGTTGAGCAATAGCCTTCCAGAAGATTTAAGTTTTACATTTTACTTACAGAGTTTCATGCAGGAACTTTGGCATAAAGGTACAAATCTAAATTATAACTTCCTGTTTTCTGACAGTTGGAGAAGTGCAGTTGTCGAAACTCCCTGCTTTACTTCGTATCCTGATTCTGCCATGTTGATGGATAAGGTTTCACTTCTTATACTGCTAAGAAGACATAATTGAATAGTGTCTCAGAATAAAACAGTGACATAAAGTGAAACATTAAGTCCTTGCTATGAAACAGGTAATTCAATGTATTTAATAAATTTGTACAAATGAAGTAGTGTTCAAGTATTTTAGGATAAAAGCCTGCTTTTATCATATACATGCATCGACTTACACACAATTTTTACTTATTTATGAAAAGATTACTTTGAATGATCAGGCATTCTTATAAAAAGTACCCAATCCACATTTAATATATTGGAACACTGGACTACCTTAAACTTTAGAGTTTTAAATTAGTAAATCTATTATCCGTTATTATAAAAACGATTATGTACAAATTTATCCTTAAAGCCCTTGAAATAGTCTAGTCTCTTTAATAAATAAAGCAGAACATTTTGAACTATTTCAAATGTATAGTCAGGAAATTATTTTCTGAAATGAATAGCTACATAGTCTTTCTTTGCCTAAATTAAGATGACCTACAAACTACTGAGTTCTGACTTGCTGGTTTTTATTCTATTAATATTTTAAAATATAGAGACATTAAAAGGAACAATAAAAATATCTCTTCAAAGAAAATGTAGTTAAGCATTCTTAGTAATTTGGTTTAAATTGTGCATGAAAAGAAATAAATGCCATTTTAAAGATACTAAATTGAGATGTCATTATATAAAGGAAAAAGAACTCAATATGGTAGCTCTGTAAATTTTTAGGTCAACTGTGGAAAAATTGTGGGAGGGAAACTGTTGATTTGCTGTTTTCAGCGCAAGAATTATAATTTTGGATAGACTCCCCAGGAAATCAGCTTAAATTGCTATGACAGAGCAGGGGAAGAGAAATATCCTTTAGTTTTTTTCCAGATAACACTTTATATGCATCATTTTGTCATGAGATGAGTTACTCTATGGAAGCAAATATTCTGGATAACTAAGCCCAGATATTTAACCGTAGTTGATTGTAAAAATGATGTATGTTTTCCTTAACTGATTTCAATAGTGCTTCTCAATATCATGAGCATATTGATCTCTGAGGACTTCCAGAGCTGTATCCAATAAGTCATACCACCTGGTCCTGCCACATTCCATAACTGCATTAACTTTCCCTATAATATGTTTTCTCTTTTAATTAATATCATATTTATTTGCAATAATAAAGTACTAAAGGATACAGCTTAAAATATTCAAATCATGACATTCATATAAATATAAAACAGATCCTTGTCATAGATTTTATAATTCACTAATTAATATGGGAACAAGGAAGACATTCCAATCTGCCTGAAGAGAGTTCAATGAACACACACATATGTAGGCATTCAGGAATGCATATTTATAAACTTAGTCAATATCCACAGGACAAAAGTTGATTTTCCACCTCCCAAAAATATTTTATTACTAGCTTTCTGTAATTTGCAAAGTTGTAAAATAATTCAAAGACAATGAAAGACCTATAGTCACCCTGCAACTCTCTTTTCATCCATTTCAGTTATTCCCATCTGTTTTTTAAAAAATGAACTAAAAATATGTTACTTTGATAGTTGCTTTTAATTTATTTTTCTTTCAAAAATTATTTTGCTGATAAAAATAAAATATTTACTTCTAATAACACCAGAAATTACTATTACTATCCCTTGTACATATGTGATTACTCTCATAGGTAGTGTGTAGTGGTTTGTGACCCTAGGTGATTAGGCACCATTTTTTGTTTTTATTTTATGTTTTTCTTGAAGGTATTAGAAGGGCACATTTAATTTTAGCTGCTTCTAAAATTGTTGAAAAGCATATCCTTTATTTTGGTATTTGCTGCAAAAAAAATGAAATGATTCCTAAGTTGCCACATAGAATAATATATATATAAGACTTTAAGCCCACTAGTCTTAGTTACACAAAATTCGCTCTACTGGCCTTGGAACAATACTTTCTTAGGTTACTCCAAGTCTTTCTTCTTAATATCAGGAATGACTTTGTGTTGAGTGCTGATTAATTTTAATTACATCACTGTAATTCTGTAATTTGAGTAGGATGGCACCTAATTTTGGGGATACATTTGTAAAATATTGCTACTTTTATGAAATGTAGCCTGTAATTAGTTTATTTAATAGGACTTAAATAGGATATATAACTTATATTTTAAATTTAGATACATTTCTTTCTAAAGGAGAATTAGGGTGAAACATTGTATCAACTTTTACATGAAATCAAATATGTTCAGATCAACCTCTGAAAACAATAATATTGTATTAGCTTTTCTGTTATATCAACAAAATACTTGCCAACCACAATTTAAAGGAGGAGAGGTTTAATTTTGCTCACAGTTTCAAAGGATTCAGTCTATAGTTGACTGGTTCCAAAACACAAAAGGCACGGTGGAAGGGCACGACAAAGCAAAGTTATTTGCTGAATAGATCCAGGAAGCAGAAAGCAAAGGGAGGTGCTGGGGATATGAATAAACCTTTCCAGGTTCTGCCATCAGTAATCCACCTCTTCTGACCAGGGCTTAACTACTGGTAGCACTCTCGGCCAAAAATTCATCAGTGGCTTAATCCCACAATCCAATCACCTTCAAAAATCCCCATCTCTGACAACATGAGACTTTGGGGAAACATTTTAGACTTAAACTTAACAAATACTGAATTATTCTCTTTACCAATGTTTTTTTACAGTGTACTCTTTCAACACATAGGAGCTTGTAAAATTGAAGTATCCATGAAGCAAAGTGATAATTATTGTTTTCATGGTAATATTAAGATACTTGTGGGCCAGGGATGCCTTGCAAGCACAAGGTCCCAAGTTCAAAGCCATGGCTACATAAACTATAGCAAATATACAATGTGCTATCCTACTCAGAAGTATAATGAATGGTAGACATATTCAACAACTTGGATAAATTTCAAGAAAATTATGGCACCTGAAAAAACGCCGACCCCAATGAGACAGATGAATGTATGAATTGTATTGAGGCTTGTGTCTAGATGGCCCCCCAAAGCCTCATGCAGTCTTTTTTTTGGAGGTAACTAATTCTGGAATGCATGATGCTGGGGCTAAGGGCATGTGATTACTAAACCACTACATGTGAGCGATTGGTTTGACACCTCAAAAAAATATATATATATAATATATAAATAATTGCCATTTTCTTTACACTGATGTATTATTTTTTCATCACTGAGACAATATACCTCACGGTCGTAACTTTAAAAAGAAGACACTTCCTATGGTTCAGAGTTTTCAAAGGATTCACTCCCTGGTTGGTTGGATCCAAAGCTGAACTGCATGACACAGGAAAGATGCTCACTCCAGAGCAGTAAGGAAGTGATAGACAAAGAGAGGAACTGGGAACAAAGTGTACTCTTCCAGGTCACAACCATCTATGACCCAGTTCTTAATCAGTCTCTATCTAGTAAAAGCACATTGAGCAGTGACTCATCAATGGATTAAACCATCAAATAATACACCATTCCCAGGACCCAATCACTTTTCAAAAGCTTTGCCTATGAATACATGAGATTTTGGGGGAATATTTTATTTCTGAACCATAATATTCTGCCTTTGGTCTACCAAAACTTCATGTCCATCTCATGTCAAATTCCTTTACTCTATTGCTAAAAGTTGGCAAAGTCTTAACAGTTCTAGCACAAGTCCAAAGTCTCTACTAATACTCAAGTCCATGTCTTACATCTCCTTTGACACTCAATGCAAACTCTTAACTATGAGGTTTTATAAGATAAGAAAGAAAATGAAATACTTCCAACATATAGTGGCACAGAGTAAACCTTCTATTCCAAATAGGAGCAGGGGGATAGAAAGGAATTGAGCCAGAGTAAGACTGAAAATCAGCAGGGAAAACATTAAATCTTGTAGCTTCAAATCCAGCACCTGGGCTGTCCTTTGAAATCTGGGGGAAGCCTTTATGACCCACAACCATTCAGTCTGCATACCTTAAAAACCAGCACCACATGGATGATGCTACTGACTCAAGCAGTAGCCTGACTCCCTTGGCTAAAGTGTCCTGAATTCCTGGGTGGCTAAATTCAGGGAAACCCTTCTTTAAGTAGCCTGGATAAGCAAGGTGTCCTGGAGCTCTCTTCCCAAAGAAAAGTCTTTCAAAGGAGTTGCATGGGTCTGGCCATTTCCTGCAATGCCTTCAAGATATCTTTTCCTAATGCTAAGTACTTGGATTTTTGCTAATGCAAATATTTGCAGCAACCATGTTCTCCTCTGCCCCAGTTTTGCAGATGTTTTCTGTGTGCTTCATTTGTTTTGGTTCTAATTTTTGATTCTGATGCTCACTGTAGATATGGTTAAAAGCAGTGAGCAGTACCCACGCCACATCCTGCGTGTTGGGTTTCCTTGAAATTGTCTCTAACAGATTAATCTGCCACTTTAAATCCATTCTAACACAGAATTTTAGTACATGAGCAAAATGTAGACAAATTCCTTGGCAGAATGTAATACATATAGCCTATAGCCCATTTTAACAATATAGTCTTCATCCTCAACTGAAATCCTATGCCTCTGGCCTTTCCTGTCTACATTCCTATGACATTTTGCTTTTTAAGCGTCAACCAGAATCACTGTCAGCACAGTAGGGCTTCTGTAGACCACATCTCCTTTCCAAATTCCACCCACAAAGCAGTGGGTGGCTTCTAAATCACATGATCATAAACTACATGATGGAAGGTTATGGCTGAGGAAAGTACTTGCCCAATGGCAGCTAAGAAACAGAGAGAGAGAGAGAGAGAGAGAGAGAGAGAGAGAGAGAGAGAGACAGAGAGAGAGAGGGAAGAGAGGAGCTAAGGACAAGTATATACCTTCCCAGTTTAGGTGACCCACTTTTTGTGATTGGCCTTCACCTCCTCCCAGCACAAGGAACCATGAACTCATGAATGGATTAATCCACTGATGAAGGTAGTACTCAAACTATCCAGTCACCTCACAGAAGCCCAACCTCTGAATCTATGAACCTTTTGATAGATATTTTAGATCTACACTATCACAGTTGACCTTTATAGATGGAGCAAATCAGTGATGGGTTGAACTTCTGATAATTTAGTAAAAAGAAAGATAATATTATAAAAGTAGGAAAAAAGTCTCCTTCATGATTGTCTTTAAAAAAGAAATAAAACGTATAAGTAGTATTACAGCTTGACTATTAAAATCTTTTTAATGATGCATATTATTAAATAGGGGACAGGCATGAAACATTTCTTCTTCGTCCCAAGTGTGTGGATAAAGAAAAATGTGATACAATAGTACCTTGACTTGAAAGAATGACCAAAAGACAAACTGCATGTTCAGACTTGAGTATTTGACAGATAGTTTCTCTGGAGTGAGGAAAATTAGCTTTCCTGTGTGTGCTGGAGATAAATCCAGGACAGTGTACCACATTCCCAGCCCTACCACTAAAAATGATAAGCAAGACCTTTTTATAGGGCTTTCTTGTTTTGGAGTACTGGGGATTGAACCTTACACTGAGTTGCGTCACAAGCCTTTTGAATTTTTTATTTTGAAATAGTTTCACTAAGTCTCTAAATCGCCCAGACGTGGCTTGAATTTGTGAACCTCTTACCTCAACTCCCCAAAGTTCTGGGACCACAGGCATCAGTCACCACTGCCAACTTGAACTATCATTTTAAAGGAAAACTTTGACTAACTCTCACTAATGGTAAAATTCAGTCTTTCACATACATTGAAAATTTGAACATTTTTGTTGAGTCATGATATTATCAAATGTGCTTCTAAACATTACATCATATAATAAATAAGTACAGATTTGAAAGATTTATTTAGCTTAATGACCAATAATTTTCAAGCTACATATGTGATGTTACTAAATTCCTGAATAAAATAGATACCAGTACAAGTTAAACCACTTTCATATGGATATTAGTAAAAGGAATATGAATATGGATTTAAATTCTAAATTACAATCACCCCTTAACAAACTGTCAATTGTTAGGGTTTTATTTAAGATGAAGAAAAATCTTTCACTATATTGAAAGTTGCTCAAAGCACTTCTGACTTCTCAATAACATATCCCAATAAATTAACTGCAGAATCAGATATGGGAGTCTAGTTCACTTGTTTTACACAGAATTAAAGAGGTTTTCAGAAATGTAAAATGATGCCCCTCTTCTTAATAAATGTTTGTCTTAGAAAATACAAATTTTTTTTTAAGGAGTAAAGTTATCATTTCTTTTTCTTATATGATGGGAATACTGATACATTTAATTGACTTAAAAAAGATTTCTGGGTACTGTGGAAGAGTGTAAAGGAATCAGAAATAATACTTTGAAACCGCCCCTCACTTTGAGTCATTATTTAATGTTTTTTCTCTATTAATTCATCATCAAAAGGTATTTATTTGTGCCTGCCACGGGCTTAAAACTGATTTTTGAACTTAAAGTAGTGGATAAAATAGATAATATTTGTTTTCCCGCAGAACTTATATTCTGGTGAGAAGGGCCATTGGAGGCTGGGGAAAAATGTTTGGGGTTATATTAAATTTCGGGTACATATTTCTCATCCAAAAGGGGCCATGGTTTGATATATGAATGTAAAATTTAAAGCACTTTTATGCTTACTTCCAATTAATTTTTTATTGAAAAAAGCCCCAACTAAATGCTTAAAGTTAACTACAGTGGTGCCTTGGCTCATGAAAGCTTTTGTTTGTGAATGATCTGGTTCTCTAACAAATGCGTTTGACGATGTTTTGTTTGTGCTTGCAAACTGTACATCGCGTGATAAAGATGACTGTGGCCATCTTTCCAGAATCATGGAATGATTTAAGTTCATGAACAGAGGCACTGCTGTACAGTATATATCTTTTAATGTGCTTAATGTTTAAATGAAATTTATAAAAGTCACAATTCCTCTTTTATGCCGTAACATTCATGCTTGTGGTAGTTATAGGGCAAATACATTATGATGAACTAATATTTAACATTCTAAGTGCATAATAGTGATCCTATTAATTAATTTTAATTTTCTCTTCTGCCATATGTCATTCTTAAGACTATTACAAAATATATAATTTCCTTTTCTAAAGATATTTAAGAGAATTAGACATTTTAAGAGAATTAAATAATTAAAAAGGTATTTTATTAGTTTTTAATCTAAAGTATTATCAGAATATAAGTAAAAGAGCCATTTGGAAATACTTTAGCTCTAGAATTTTAGAACTATAAGCAGTAGGTAGATAAGAAAACTAATACAGAAAATATTTAAAGGTTTACAAAAAATGTCTCAATGAAAAAGTATAAAAAAATTGCACACTCATTTTTTCCTAAATTTTATGGCAGGTACATGATTTTTACACAAGGAATGTGAGAAATGTCAATAAACATGTTAACTCAGCACAGCTATCTGTAAAGATTCTGAGTTATATTCATGATGAAGAAGCAATACGGTAAAATATGGCAGGCAGATTTCTACAAATTGTGACAAGATGCTCTGGGTGGAGAACTTGTACATCTCTAAACAGAAAAGATTCTGTTAATTCTAAGAAGGATCTTTAGCAAAAGGGAAAGAGACCAAGAGGTGGAGGAAGGGAAGAGAAGGGAGGTGATGGGAAGAAGATTAAAAAAAGAGTTAAGTTGTATTATGTACATGTGGCATCTCCTCACAGTAAATGCAATCCTTATGTTCCACAATCATGAAAATATGATTACTCATAAAAATATAAATAAATAAGTAAAAATGATTATTCCATGTCATTCTGGACCTGCTCTGCCTAGCACCCAAGAAATTAGTTCGAGTGGCATAAATCAGGACAAGAATCAACATCTGAGTGTAAGGGACCTCCTGGCTGCTTTCCCATGCATTAGAATTCTGCAACCATTCACAAATAACATTCAATGGGAAGTTTTTACTGGAGGTGGGAGGCTGTCTTTGAAAATGTAAAGGCCCTACATAAGATGACCCAATCCACAAATGGGCAACTGAAATGAACAGACATTTCTCAATAATAGCAAATGAATGTATGAAAAAATGTTCAGTGTCACTGGTCATTCGAGAGTTATGAATGAAAACAACTCTGAGATTCTACTTCACCCCAGAAAGAATGGTTGCTATCAAGAAATCAACCAATAGCAAATGCTGGTGGAGTTGTGGGGGAAAAGAAACCCTTCTCCACTATTGGTGGGAATGCAGACTGGTGCAACCACTGTGGAAATCAATATGGAGATACCTCAAAAAAATTGGGTTACAGGTTCCATTTGACCCAGCTATTCCCCTGCTGGGCGTCCTCCCAAAACAATTAGAAGACTCATACCACAGTGATACATGTGCTCCCATGTCTATAGTGGCATAGTTTGTAATAGCTAAAATGTGGAAAGAGCACAATTGCCCATCAACTGGAGACTGGAGAAAGAAGTGTTTTTTTTTTCTTTATAAAATGGGGTACTACTCAGCCATAAAGAATGAGAAACTAGAGACATTTATAGGTAAATGGATGCACACTGAGACGATCCACTGAAGTGAAATAAATGGAACACATATGTGTAAATACTGAGTAGTTTCTCTGGTGTGACAAACAAAGTGCAAATAAAGATCACAATGTATAATAGACAATATGAAATAGGAAGGAAAGGTCCAAAGGGGAAGGGGAAGGGGAAGAGGCAGGGGAAAGGAAAGAAGAGGAAAGAAGGGAAAGGAATTAATATGAGAAAAGGAAAAAATGAAAACAAAGTCTGTAAATTGGAGGGAGTAGAGGGGTTGAAGGGAGGGCAGGGGAATGGGGAATAAACGAACCAAGACATATCATGTAAAGGTACAAATTCCCAACGATGAATATCATATTGTATACCTAAAATGTACCAACAAACTTAATTTAAAAAAAGAAGTTACCATTCTGTGGGAATGAGGTGGAAACATCATTATTTATCCTTATTTCTAAAAATTTGTGCATGAAATCCATAATTTAAAAAGTACGTTTCATTATGTAAACTGCGTTAAAGTTCTCATTTTCATTAATTAAATGCCTCATGGAACTTTCTCTAAAAATAGGTGTCGGTTCACTCAATTTCTAGTCAGGAAACCAAGTCCAGGCTGTTTCTAACGCAGTGAGTTCTTTGGTGACTTTTTTTTTTTTTTTTTTTTTTTTTGGTACCGGGAATTGAACTCAGGTCCTTGCGTTTGCAAGGCAGGCCGCCGAACTGCTGAGCTAAATCCACAGCCCTCTATTCCTGGGTTTACAGATGATCACTTCAGACGGGAAGTTCCGGCGGAATGCTTCCTCTCACAGAACATCATTTCAACTTCTCCTTACATGTATATAATGAGAAAGGATAATATAGAGCAATTTAAAGTGACAAATATAATAGTACTGTGTACTCACAAATAATGGGGAGGAAAATTTAGGTGCTGCAGATGAGGTAAGAGAGGCATCCGAATCCTGCTTCCAGTTTTCATTCATACCAGGGATGAAGTTGGCTATCGGTGTGGAATTAAGCCCCACTTCAAAGGAAGTGAGTCTAGTCTTAGAGAAAATTGTGCTCAGAGGGGCGATCTACTCTGCTGAATTCTCATGGAGTGTGGCTTCTAGATAGTTCAGCCCACTTTTATTTTGTGAAATTCTATTGCAGATGCACATGAATTATTATATTTCTAGTATATTCTATTATGAATTATATTTCTATTATATTCTATTAGTATATTTCTATTATATTTGTATTATTATATTTCTGTTGAGAAGTTTAGGGATTTTGAGGAAAGAACATTATGAGTTTGGAAGAATGGTTCACAGAATATCTAAACTAGAGCTAGTCTGCAGTTTCCTTTTGCTAGAGCTGGTAGATTACGACCAAAGCTAAGTCACCCTCTAACCTGGGAGTCTTGAAATATTGCTATCTTCCTCTTTAGATTTTGTTTCTATCTTTGCTGTTTTCCCAGTTATCCGTAATTGATAAAAAATCACTAGATGAAAGTCACTTGAATAGGATTGAAGTAAATGTATTCTTGAATTTTATTGGTAACTATAAAATAGTATGATTAAAAGATACTCTGACTAAAATGATTCAGGATCTTGAAAGTAATACATAAGTATATTCCACTGACATCATTTCAATTATTTTATTAGGGGCTACTTCTAATGTTACAAAGTGCTTTTTTAATTCTGGTTCTGTGCTTGTAGACCTGAATTGAATATGAACTTCTAACAAGGATGCAATTAATTTTAGTTATAGTTAAGGGAAGAGCAGATAAAGATTGTGCTGTGTATAGGTTGGTGAGAAACCCAACTTCAGTCACAATTTTAGATATTATGTTAGGGAAAAACACAGACTGCCTGCCACACTTTTTGCCCAACCTAAACATGATTATTCTCTCTCAATGCCATGAGCTGTTTCTCAAAATTATTCTTTAGCAAAAGCACTAGATTAGACCTTATTAGAAACTGATGTATATTTCTCAGTTCCTGAAGTTTTGTATCAATAGTTTATATGAACTTTAGGCAAAGTTACTGTGTATTGCTAATCTAATAGCTAAAACCAAACCAATCCATCGGTAAACATGATGAAAGTGGCCATTTATGGGGAATGCCATAAATGAGCTTTAATTATTCCTGCTGACAGTTAAGAGACTCTTTTCCAGATGATTTTCTCTTCTCAGCTTCTTCTCAATGGATCAGACACAGCTAACTATCATGCTTATAGGATTTCCATTAAATCGGTGTGAGCTTTAAAAATTGACACATTGAACTTGTAGCAGCTCTAAGGATGAAATTTTACCTCCTGCTGCCCACTTCCAGTCATCACAACTGCACAGACCACTGGCTTTCTACCAGTTCAGAGCTCCTTGATTTCTTTTCCATAATATAGTCTGCTTTTTTGGGGTAAATATTAAATTGTCCTGAGATTTGCTATTTGAGTCAGGTAATATTTTCTTTTTACACAACTGGACTAGCCAGATAAAAAGAGGGAATGGAAAATTCCTGCATCCCAATCCCAGGATTTGGTTCTGTCTCTCTCTCTCTAACTTTGGGACAAAGAAGAAAAGTTAGTTAAGGTTGATAGGTAGCAAAGGAGACAGACCATCATCACAGAGATGAAACAGGGCGAACATGTTAAGCACTTCAGTTACCTGCAAGAAGAGAGTTTGTTTCATTAAGGTAGAGTTCTAATTCTCTGAGCAGACCATGAGCCTGTGCCAGGATTCCTCTACTCTCCGGAAGTAATTACCATGGCTATAAAAGAAGGAATTGCATGTGTTTGAGGCTAGGAGGCAAAGGGAAGAAAGAAGGAAAATGAATTCATGCAAAGCTCGGGACTTGTATATCTCCTTTCTTTCCTGTTAGATGACAAAGATACCTTGCAACATAAAACCAAGGATTGACTATTTCTAAAAAGACTTGCTTAAGAAAATAAAGGCTAATATACCTTGTGTTTACCTCAATAGTAATATAAATAAGATAGTTTCAAACTATATTGAGAGTTTTTTGTTTGTTTGTTTTTCTGAGAAAGGGTCTCATTATGTAGTTCAGACTGGCCTTGAACTCACTATATATGTTAGGCTGGCCTCGAACTCACAGTGACCCTCCTGCCTCAGCCTCCCAAGTGCTGTGGTTACAGGTGTGCACCACAACGCCCATCTATTGGACATTTTGTAATGGCATTTGAAGCAATAAATTTAATGTGTTCAAAAAGTTCCATCAACTCTTTTAAACTTTAAGAACTAATTTTCTTTTATAATAAAGGACATGGAGGAAGAGAGCTTCTGGGTTTAGTTAATACAGCCGTTCAGGAGTTCGACTTAAATCTAGTTACTTTTGTCTTTCAGCTCTGCCATCTTCCATGACTGCTATTCTTGTTCTTCTCATTAGAACCACCCCCCTTTTTGGGATACCAGGAATTGAACTCAGGTCCTTCTGCTTGCAAGGTAGGCAGCAGAACCTCTGAGCTAAATCCCTGGCTCAGAAAAGCCCAGTTTTATTTTCACATTACCATGCTTGGAGACCAAAAAGGGCTTCCTTTGCTGCTGGCCTCTTACTTGTTATTCATATTTAATCTATAGGGAAACCTGTTTGGAATCTCCCAAAGTTTCTCTCATATTTCTTAACCACAGCCCAGTTACATGCCCTAAATTAAACATCAGCAAAGCTAAGCTAATGGTATCACTGGGAACTTAGTAAATGACCCCAAAACTTCATACTTTCTGATTACTCCTTATTCTTTCCCCAACTATCTTCTGACAAGCATTAATCTGTCTTCTATCACTATTGGTTAGCGTGGATTTTCTAAAAAATTTAAAAAATGTAATTAGAGATGATTGTGTTTATTTAGTATTTTTCAAAAATTTTTAGGACTCATTAATGCAGCTACATAGCAATAATGAAGTTTTTTTTTGTTGTTGTTGTTGCTGATCAATTTCCCAACCTAGGGGAAATTTGTTTATCTTTTCATAAGATTATAGGCATTTGAATTGTTTCCAAATTTAGGCTAACACTAATAAAACCGATATAAATGTTTCTGTGTGTATGTATGCATTCAACTCTCTCAGGTAAAATCTCAGAAGTGGAATGGATAAACCATAGGCTTAATATTTTATAAAACTATTCAAGTGTTTGTTTTTGTCTTAGTTCTTGTTGCTGAGGCGCAATTCCTGATACCAGCAATTTCTTTTTTTTCATTAAGTTTATTGGTACTTTTTAAGACAGGTCTTGGTTCTCATTTTTTCCCATAACCCTGACCTCCACCCTGCTCCACTCTTCCCTATTAACAAAGACTTTGGTTCCATTTTTTTCTTTTTCTCGTATTTTTTTCTTTTCCCTTATTTCCTTTCCCCTATCCTTCCCACCCCCTACACCTTCTCGTATTTTTTTCTTTTCCCTTATTTCCTTTCCCCTATCCTTCCCACTTCCCCTACACCTTTAGCCTTTCTCTTCCTATTATTTCACATTGTCAGTTATATAATTTGGATCTTATTTACACTTCCCATTCTTCACACCACAGAAACTATGTGATATTTACATATGTGTGTCTTATTTATTTCACTTGAGTATGGCTTCAATATGCATCCATTTTCCTATGAATGACTCTAGTTTCTCATGCTTTTGGGCTGAGTAGTCCTCCATTTTATAGAAAAACCACATCTTCTCTATCCAGTTTGATAGCAGCAATATAAAGGAGGAGAATTTGGCTCAGTTTGTGGAGGTTCAGGCCTTATTTGGAGAGTGACATGGTGGAAAGGGGTTGGTGGAAAGGGGTTGGTGGAAAGTTGCTTGATTCATGGCAGGCAGGAGACAGGAAGCCCAGGGTAGAGCCACAGAGGGAGATGCATGGTTAAAGGTCTCGCCTCCAGTGACCCCCTCTTCTCACCATACCCTACCTCCTAACATCAAGCTGGCTGCCGTGTTCCCCAATCCAATCACCTTCCACAAGCCCAGCTCTGAACACATGAGGTTCTAAGGGGTAACTCTAGATATAAACCATCACAGCTTTCTGTTCTCATCATGAGTATCTAGGGGCTCCCTGGG
Source organism: Fukomys damarensis (assembly GCF_012274545.1). NCBI lineage: Eukaryota > Metazoa > Chordata > Mammalia > Rodentia > Bathyergidae > Fukomys > Fukomys damarensis. The sequence continues at coordinate 124,401,346 of NW_022900928.1, forward strand.
AAAATTTTGAAATTGTTTTGCTTTTCACTTCTATGAGATTTTTCTTCCTGTATTTTTATGATATCTTTATTGATATTCATACACATAAAAGCTGTCCTTTAATGTATGACATATAGTTTTAGTATAGATCTAATATACTTAGAGATGTGTACAGCCATTACCATCATGCATTTCTATCAGCACATAAAGAACATTTGTGCTGATGAGCCATAGCTATTAATATTCCCATGTTACACTCACCTAATCTTTCTGGAGGGTTTACTCTTTCTGGACATTTGATATGAATATAATCCAATAACATGTTTCTCACTGAGAAAGAATAAATGTAGCTCTTGTTATTCCATCTTGGCTGGAAGTGAAAGTGTAAGAGTAAACTTTTTAATCTGTCATATTTAATGAAATGAAAAGTATCTAGACTTACGAAATCCATGCCATGCACTATTGATCCAGAAACACAAAACCTACACACACCGTATAGTTTGGTTGTAATGATTACAAAAAATATTTTTAAACCACCTAAAAGTTTGAACACAAAACTTTATTCACTATAAGCAGTGAATAAAAATCTATGTTTGTTGAAATAAAATTGGACTAAAAAATAAAAATGGGTTTGATGGAAGATCAGCCTCAAGCAAGTGAAAAGAATATGTGAGAAGTGCTGGCTTCACTGTCTGCTTATTTCCAGATGTCCTTAAACACAAACCTTGAGCTTGCTTGTGGTTTTTGCTGTTCAGCCAGCTGTTTGGGCATTATCCAGCCTCTGCTCTGGATGGAAATTGTAGAAGACTGACTTTCTATACTGTTGAACATAAGGACTTTTGCTCTAAAATAATCTGTCAAAAGACATTGTGGAAAGAACAAACTGGCAAAAACATTTGCCAAAATTACAACAGAAAAAGTGTTGGCATGTCATGGAAAGAATATATAAATAAGTATATCTATGAGAAAAAAAAATATTTAGGTTCATTGTTAAAAGATGCAAAACACTGAGATTCCACCTCAGACCAGAAAGAATGGCTGCTGTCAAAAAATCAACCAATAACAAATGTTGGCGGGGTTGTGGGTAGAAAGGAACCTTTCTCCATTGTTCGTTGGGAGTGCAGACTGGTGCAAGCACTGTGAAAATCAATATGGAGATACCTCAGACAACTAGGATTAGCGGTCCCATTTGACCCAGCTATCCTTCTGCTGGGTATCTTTGCAAAAGAGTTAAATAATCATACCACAGTGATATATGCACAGCCATGTTTATAGTGGCACAGTTAGTAAGAGCTAAAACGTGGAAACAGCCCAATTGCCCATCAACTGGAGACTGTATAAAGAAGATGTGGATTTTCTATAAAATGGAGGACTACTCAGCCATAAAGCCTGAGAAACTAGAGTAATTCATAGGAAAATGGATGCATATCAAAGCCATACTCTTAAGTGAAATAAATAAGACACACATATGTAAATACCAAATAGTTTCTCTGGTGTGAAAAATGGAAAGTGTAAATAAGATCCAAATTGTATAACCGACAATGTGAAATAATAGGAAGAAAAGGGTTAACAGTGTAGGAGAAGTGGGAAGGATAGGGGAAAGGAAATAAGGGAAAAGAAACAAATATGAGAAAAGGAAAAGTGGAAACAAAGTCTTTGTTAATAGGGAAGAGTGGAGGGGGTGAAGGGAGGGCAGGGTTATGGGGAAAAATGAGAAACAAGATCTGTCGTTTAAAGGTACAAGATCCCAATGATGACTGTAACTGTACTGCATACTTAAAAACTACCAATAAACTGAATAAATTCTGAAAAAAATATGCAAAGTAAGACTACTAGGCATGGTGGTGCATGCCTGTAATCCAAGAACTTAGGAGGCTGAGGCAGGAGGATCACTGTGAGTTCAAGACCAGCCTGGGCTACATAGTGAGTTCCAGGTCAGTCTTAACTACATAGTGAGACCGTGTCTCAGGAAAAAAAAAAAAAAAAAAAAAAAAAAAAAAAAAAAAAGACTACGTGGACAATCATTTTCTTCTTTGGTTTGTATTTGTATTATTATTTATACCTTTTTTTTAGTTATTGTAAATAACAAATACAGTACATTATCTGTATAAAAATTAAATATTGTTTGAAGCCATCTAGAGTCTTTCTTTTTGCAGCATAAATCTAATTTAACATTTATTAAAATAAAAAAGAAAATGGATACAATGAATTAAAATAATCCATTTATAATATTGATTAAAATATTCTAAAGGCATCTTAGTTGTGTTTATAGGTGATTATGAGGTGTGTCAATGAGCAAAGCTGCCTATAATTTTCAAGTCTATATTTCATCTATAATATACTTCAAATCATATACAGAATACTAAATTCTCCCCAAATGACTAAATTATTTCATCCTCCAAGAACAGTATTTTAAAATAATTTATAATCTTTTTGTGGTTTTAACATGCATTTGTTTAATCAGTATATTAGTCATCTTTTCATATGCTTATTGGCAAATCATGAATCACCTTTGCTAAAGTTTCTGTTTAATCCTTCAGCAATATTTTTTATTGATTTTCTTGTTTTGTTTAGTTTTAAGAGATCTTTTCATAGTTTATATACAGGTTCTACTTGTAGTATGTTTTGCAAATGTTAGTTGTGTATTTTGCAAGTATTATTTTGTAGCCACACACTATCTTTTAATTAAGGTGCTTTGAAGGACAGAAGTTTTTAATTATTGATAAAGTTCAAGTTTTTCCTTTACTTTTATGTTTCATACCTTTTTGTGTATTCTAATGTCTTTGCTTATTCTATAGCCAAAATATTTTGTATGTCTTCTAGAAATTTTAATCATAATGTGTAGGATCCATATTAGTATATAGCTTGAGATTAAAAAAAAATTAAAAAGTATTTTTCTAGTCAAATATAATGAAAAATTCCTTTTTCTTGTTGAAATCTCTTGCTATCTTTGTCAAAAATCAAACGAACGTTTGAAGTTTTTTTTCTCAACTCTCCATTCTGTTCTACTTCTCTATGATTTTCTGACATCTAAACCACACAAAATTGACTTCTTGAATCTTGAAATCAAGAACTATGAATCATCAGAATTTATTCTTCATTTCCAAAGTTGTTTGATCAAGTGTTTTATATTTTCATAAAAATTTGAATAATTTATCAATTTCCCCCCAAAATCCTGGGATCTTAATTGGGATTCCATACCTGGAGATAGACTGTCAAATTCTGATGTACTTGTAGTGATAACTGGAACTTTCATTAATTGAGATGAGAATACAAAATAGTACAAAAGTAGTTGAGCTTACCTAGGACAGTAGCCTCACCCCTTGGGCTTTGGCAGAGGAACAGTGAGAGGGGCAGCTGCAGGAAGTTCCCCACCACATGCCTCTGGCCTCTGGGCTGGGCTGGTACCTGAATTCATACCAAAGCGGCACAAGGAGTCATAAAGGCCATTGTACTTAGCTCCAGCCTTGATTTTGATTTAACTCACACAGTTAAAGGTGATAGATCAATAACTACCACAAATTTTCATTTTTTAAAAATTGTGCTTGATGGTACTGTATTGCTGATTTTATTACTTGGGCTAAGGTGTTGTGATTGATTTAATCAGTTGTCCTTCCTGGCATTATGAAAATGAAGTTGCCTCAGAGTCATTAGAGACTCAAAACCTAAATAAAAGCTGTAAGAGGAAGATTGAAATGTTAACCCAGGAATTAAACCAAGGACAGTATCAACAACAAAAGTAAAAAGGAGAAGACATATGAGGAAGACACAAGCACAAACAAAGACTGCCTATTCATCAAAGGCAAATTCTGAAGGAAATGAGGTGGAAAAGTCTGATAATCGATCACCTGGACATCCTGAAATAATAGCACAGGAAGCAACAAAACAGAAGAATGAGACTCTAGCAAAATTCAAAACAGAAATAATTTCCAAGATAACTACAGAGATAGCACAATGAAAGACATGATAAGGGACTCTAGAACAGAAACAGATTAAAACAAACAAACAAACAAACATGACCTTAGGACCATGATAGAAGCCATGAATGCCCAACATAAGAAAGAAATGGAAACCATGGAATAGATTAAAACAGATATCCAGGAGATTAAAAACCCTATTGCAAGTATACATAAAAGACTGAGCCAATCTGAGGACAGAATATCAGATACAGAAGACAGGATGGTGGTCAGTGACCATGAAAAAAGGAGTCTCTTAAAAAAAGTAAGAAACATGAGAAATCAATCCAACAGTTCCATGATGATGCAAAGAAGAATAATATAAAACTTATAGGAGTCCATGAAAAAGCAGAAGAAAATACAAGTGACATATAAAAACTGTTGACAGAATTAATAACAGAAACTTCTCAAATAGAGCAAAGAAATTGGACATACATATGTGAGGTTTCTAGGACTTGAAATAGCAATGATCCCAAAAATCTACACCTAAACACGTAATAACCAAGATCATAGAAACTCAAAAAAGAAGGAAATACTACAAGCAATTAGAGAAAAGAAAAAAAAAATCACATGCAAAGGAAAGTCCATCAGAATCACAGCAGACTTTTCAACCCAAACCCTCAAGCCAAGAAGAGCCTGGAGTGAAGTATTTCCAGCCCTAAAAGAAAACAAACCCCAACCTAGAAACTCTCTTTCAAAATTGTTGGGGAAATAAGATACTTCCATAACAAAGAACACTTGAGAATCCTCATGAATGCCAAACCAGCACTCCAAACAATTATAAATAATATCCTAGAAAAATCCAGTAAAGATCATAACCCATGAGGCCCAACAGAGCAAATCCAGCAGGCAAGGCAAGAAATTAAAGAGAGATGGGGAAAAGTTTAAAAAGCGAACAATAGGAAAATAACATGATGATGATAAGTCCATACATATCAGTTATAACCATCAATGTTAATTGCCTCAATTCACCAATCAAAAGAAATAGAGTGGCAGAATGGATTAAGAAGCAAAATTCAACAATATGCTGTATACAAGAAACATACCTAGTTGAAAAAGAAATTCATAGACTAAAAGTAAAAGAATGTAAAACAGTTCTCCTTGTGACAGGAACCCAGAAAAAAGCAGGGGTAGCTATCTTATTTGCAGACAAAGTCAATTTCAAACCAAAATGAATTAAGAGAGGCAAAGAAGTTCACTACATCTTTGTAAAGGAAAAAAATCCAAGAGGAAGAGATTACAACCATATATATATATATATATATACACCAAATACTAATGCCCCCAACTATACAAAAAATATTAAGGGACATGAAAAACTAAATAATGGGCTGGGGGTTAGCTCAGTGATGCTGCTGTCTGCCTTGAAAGCACAATGACCAGAGTTCAATCACTGGTACCAAGAAAAAAAAAAAACCCAAAAAACAAATAAGCACTAATTCAGTTGTAGTGGGGGACCTCGATACCCCACTGTCAGAAATAGACAGATCATCTAGACTAAAAATAAACAATGAAATACTAGAACTAAACAAAGCTTTTGAACAAATGGACTTAATAGATGTCTACAGAGTGTTTCACCCACAAAATCAGAATATACATTCTTTTCTGCTGCACATGGGTCATTCTCCAAAACAGAGCACGTACTGGCTCATAGAGCATGTTTAAAGAAATGCAAAGGAGTTGAAGTTTTCCCATGTATATTATCAGACCATAGTACACTTAAACTGGAGATCAATAGCAAAATAAACATATGAAAATTGAATAACACTCTCCTGAACAACCAATGGGTCACAAAAGAAATTAAAGAAAAAATTAGACATTTTTTTACAAATAAATGATAATGCCATCACAACACACAGGGATCTATGGGACACAATGAAAGCAGTTCTAAAAGAGAAATTTATAGCAGTGAATGCCCACACTAGGAAAACATCAAGCAAACTACATAATGCTGAATCTTAAACTTCTAGAAAAAGAAGAACAAGGCAAACCCAAAGCTTGGACAAGGAAGAAATTTATAAAGATCAGATCAGAAAACAGGGTAACGGAGACTAAGAGAATGATACAAAAAAAAAAATCAATGAATCAAAGAGCTTTCTTTGAAAGACTAAATTATATCCATAAACACTTAGCCAACCTTATAAAAAAAAAAAAAAGGAAAAGGCTCTTATCCATGTAATTAGGAACAAAAAAGGAGAAGTCACAACAGATTCAGGGTTTCATCAATACCTACTTTGAGAACCTGTACTCTAATAAAGAGGAAAACATAGATGAAATGAGCAGATTTCTAGATACATATGAATTACCAAAGTTGAACAAAGAAGATTTAAAAATTCTAAACACTCCAATTATAATCGGTGAAATTGAAAACATAATTAAAAATTTACTGACAAAGAAAAATCCCAGGTCCGAATATCTTTACTGCTGAATTCTACAAAACATTTAGAGAAGAACTACTGACACTACCTTTGAAACTTTTCAGTGAAATTGAAAGGGAAGAGATATTTCCAAACTCATTCCTAGAAGGAAGTGTTACTTTGATTCCAAAACTAGGGAAAGACCCAAGCAAGAAAGAGAACTACAGGCCAATCTAACTAATGAACATAGCTGCAGAAATCCTTAGTAAGATACTGGTAAACAGAATACAGAGGGTCATTAAGAAGGTTGTACACCCTGACCAAGTTGGATTTATCCCAGGGATGCAAGGATGGTTCAACATACATAAATCAATAAATGTAATACACTCCATTAACAGAAACCCATATGATCATCTCAATAGATGCAAAACAGCATTTGACAAAATTTAACACTCATTCATTATAAAAATCCTACACATAATTGGAATAGATAGTCTTTATCTCAACTTGATAGAGGCTATCTATGAGAAACCAACAACCAATGTCATACCAAATGGTCAAAGACTGAGAACCTTCACACTAATATTAGGAACAAGACAAGGATGTCCATTATTAGCACTCCTGTTTAATATATTTTTGGAAATATTATCCACAGCAATTAGGCAAGAAAAAGAAATGAAAGCAATAAAGATAGGAAAGGAAGAAGTTCAACTGTCATTATTTGCTGTTATAATACTTTACATAGAAGACCCAAAAGACTTCTAGACTTAATTGACAGATTCAGTAGAGTAGCTGAATACATGGTCAACACTCAAAAATCAATGTCCTTCTTGTACAAATATAGCAGAATCACTGAGAGAGAAATTAGAGAAACAATCCCTTTCACAATAGCATCCCCAAAATTGAAATATCTAGGAATCAGTATAAAGAAGGAAACAAAAGACTTATACACAGACAACTACAACAATCTAAAAAAAAAATGATAAAAGATGATGTAAGAAAATGGAAAGGCATCCCTTGTTCCTGGGTAGGAAGAGCCAATATAGTGAAAATGGCCATACTTCTAAAACTGCTATTCAGATTTAATGCAATCCCTACTGAAATTCCAACAGTATATTTCACAGGACTAGAGAAAACAATACAAAAATTCATTTGGAACCAGAAGAGATCTAGAATAGCAAAAGCAATTCTAGCATTAGAGACATGGGTATACCAAATCCCCAACTTGAAACTATGCTGCAAAGCCAATGTGAGAAAAATAGCATGGTACTGGCAAAGAAACAGACCCAAGGATCAGTGGAATAGATTGGAAAATACAGAAACAAATCCAGATGAACTCAACTACCTCATCTTTGACAAAGAATCCAACCATTCTCAGTGGAGGAAAGATAGCCTCTTTAATAAATGGTGCTGGAAAAGCTGGATTTCAACTTGCCAAACATTAAAACTAGACTCCTGTCTTTCACCATGCACTAAAGTAAAATCCAAGTGGATTAAAGATCTAAATATTAAAACAGAAGCACCAAACTCGCTGGAAGATAAGTTAGGTGGAACTCTAGAAGACATTGGCATAGGAAAATGTCGCGAGCCGGCGACGCAGAGCACTGTCCAGCAGTGCCTCAAACCTGAAAGAGCAGCGGGGTGGAGATGGGGCAGAGAGAAAGGAAGGACGCCAAGACAAGAGTCTGATCAAGGCGTCGTTTATTGCCGGCAAGCACCGGCCTTTTAAAGCAAAAAACCACAAACTATTATGGGATGGGTTTACCATAGTAACTGAAAGGTCACACAGGAAAAGAGCAAACAGGTTCACCAAAACAACCCACTGTGGGTAGTAGTAACCCGAACAACCACACATCTAAAGGTCAGAGACAAGAAACTGTAACTTTCAGGAATTACACAAAGGAAACACTCTACCTGCTAAACTGGAGAAACTTAACACATATAGAGTTACTAAAGTTAACAATACTTACAACCAATATTCATGATCCCCACAGGAAAAGACTTTATGAATAAATCCTCAGTAGCACAGGAATTAGCACAAAGAATCACCAACTGGGATCTCATCTTTTAAAAAACTTCTGCACTGCAAGATAAACCACACACACACAAAAAGAACAGAAAAAAAGATAAACCACCAATAGAACTAAGAGACAATCTACAATGTGGGAAAAAAAATTTTACTAGCTGTTCCTCAAAGGTCTACTATATAGTGCATATAAAGAGCTCAAAGAATCAGGCCCCCAAATGTAAAGACTGCATTCAAAAATGGGCATCTGAAATGAACAGACATTTCTCAAATAAGGAAGTAAAAGCAGCAAACAAACTTATGAAAAAATGTTCAACATCACTGATCATTTGAGAGATGCCAATGAAAACAACACTTATATTCCACCTCACCCCAGAAAGAGTGGCTGCTATCTAGAAATCAAGCAATAATAAATGTTGCTGGGGTTGTGGGAGAGAAAGGAACCTTTCTCCATTGTTGGTGGGAGTGCAGCCTGGAAACCAGTGTGGAAATCAATATGGAGATACCTCAAGTAGCTAGGCTTAGAGGATCCATTTGACCCAGCTATCCCTCTGCTGGGTATCTTTGCAAAAAAATTAAAAGGATCACATCACGGTGATATATGCTTCCCACATGTTATAGCAGCACAATTTTAATAGTTAAAACTTGGAAACAGCCAAATTGCCCATCAACTGGCGACTACATAAAGATGTGTTTTTTTGATAAAATGAAGTGCTACTCAGCCATAAAGAATGAGAAACTAGAGACATTTTTAGCTAAGTGAATGCACATTGAGAACATATTAAACAAAATTAATAGGACACGTATGTAAATGCTGATAAGTTTCTCTGGCATGATGAGTACAAGTGTAAATAAGGATCAAAATATATAATTGATATTGTGTAATAGGAAAACAGATGTAAAAGTGTAGGGGTAGTGGGAGGGATAGGACAAAGCTAAGAAGGGAAAAGAAAAAATAAAACAGATGGAAAAAATGGAAAGAAAGTCTTTATAAATAGGGAAGGATGGTGGGAGGGGTAAGGGAGCATGGGGAAAGAAAAAGAATGAAGATATATCATGTAAAGGTACAAGATCCCAATGTAGAATGTAACTGTATGATATAGTAAAATATACCAATAAAGAAAAAAGGAAAAAAATAGTACAAAAGTATCAGAAAATAACTTGGCAGTTCTTGTGATGTCAGATGATGTTATAGTGCATCAATTTTATTCATTGGTAGCAATAATGAATGACTTGTATGAATATGGGAAAATTAAGCACCCCAAACCAGAAACAGTCAAATGATCATCAAGGTATAGATGGGTAAACAATTTGTGGTGTATCCCATTGGGATAATAGTACTCAGTAATATGAAGGGACCAATCGTGATGCAAGAACTCAGATCAATCTCAAAAGCATTATGCGAATTGTAAGAAGATAGACATGAAGGATTACATATTGAAATTTTCTATTTATGAACTCTAGAATGGGTAAAACTGTAAGGAAATATAAATTCTAAGCCAAATGGCTGAGAAGAGAAAATTGACTATGAGAGAGCTGAAGGACATTTTATGGATTAGATTACAGTTTGCTTTCTGTTGCTCTAGCAGAATACCTGAATCCAGGTGATGTATAAGGTTGATGAATTCTTTCAGCCTGCATCTCAGGAGGTCCTCGACCATAGTGTCAGCTTCTGCTCAGCTTTGCTGAAAGTCTCATGGTGGGAAGAATCACAACGCTGAGAATGCACAGGAGCTTGTCTTGGCTAGTTTTGATCTTCATACAGCAGCCTATTCTAATGGACACTGATCAGTATCTCAAGATAACTATGTTCATTCCTTCCACATATGCTGGCACCAGTGATCTCGTCACTTCCCAGAAGGCTTCATCTCTTCAACCTTCCATTGTCTCTAAATACTATCCCACCCAAGCTTCCAGCACACTAATCCTTATTGGATGCGAGCAAATGATAGCAAACCATAAAAACTGACAAAAGTGATTTGTATGTTGATTGCTGCAGTAGTTACACAACTGCATACGTTTGGTAAAACATTCCAGATTGTATGCTTCAAAAGGGAAACTTTTATTAGTATCCATTTGAAATTCATAATGTATATATATATATATATATATATATATATAGCAGAGA
>NW_022900928.1:124412435-124507349 GCF_012274545.1 Fukomys damarensis
TAATTCAAAAATTTTTATTAACCACAACAAAAAATAAAAAGAAACAGGAATAATTAATTTTTAGTTTCTTTTTATTTGTATATGTATATGATGCATAGTAATTATATTTCTCTCGAAGAATTGATACATATATATATATATATATATATATATATATTGCATCTTGCTGCTCTTTGTTTCTCCTTTCTCTTTCTCTCTGCTCCCTCTGTATACCCCCATACTCAAATCGCCTTTCCATCTACCCCAAGTCTAACTCACTGTGCTCTGTCATCTTTATTTTACTTTGCTCTTTAAATTATTTATATTTTGGGTTTCCCATATAAAAGAAACTATGCTTTATTTAATCTTCAGCGTCTGATTTATGTCTCTTAGAATTATGGTCTCAATTTTACTCTTTGAGTGTTTCCCTTAATACCTACACAATTTATTCTAGAATTGTTGATAAAGCTACAAGTGTTGAGGATTCTTCCTAAAAAAGGAATGAAATAAAGGTTAGTATTGGAAGCATATGAGAAGACTCTAAGCATTTTTTCTTTTTTCTGACAGATACATATTTTATATTCAAATATTCCTACATATATTAAAATGATATAATTTGAATTCACTAGCATCCTGTTTGTATCTAAATAATTTCAATAAATCATTTAATATAAGCCTCTATATTTTCTATTAACCCTAGTTAACTTTTTAAAAAAGAATATTCAATATGAACTATGGAATAGATTTTCAAAGTTCTACTGCTCTCTGTAGACTTCTTGGCTTATATTGAATTTGAAAGCTGTTATATAATTTATTCTCAGTGAAAGTCTTGTATACAGTATTTGGTTAGTAATCCTTTTGAACACATTTGCAAGTATTTAAGAAACATGACCTTTGCAAAACAAACTATTGTCCTCAAAAGCTTTTGATGGAATGGTATCCTGCACCCATAACAGCTGCCATTTAAACATCTTACAGTAAAAGGTCAAGCACTCATCCCAATTCATGCCAATGATGGGCGAAAGTAAAAGCTCAGAAAATATATTTCTTTTTCCTAGTTGCCAACTTTTTTTCTTTTTATAAAAGACTGCACATAAACAATTTTATTTCCATTTGTGTTTATTTGACAATTTACTATTTTCTTTTCCTTCCTCCCTTTCTTTTCTTTTTTATAGTCATAGTCTATAATCATTTAACAAGTAGTTATCTGTGGATGCAAAATCCAGATGGCCTGGCAGATGGGGCTTAGGAAAACTGGTTGAAATGGCCCAGACAGATCCATCATTTAAACATTCCATAGGAAATTTGAATAAAACTAAAGATCTGAAATTCTGTGGGCTGAGGAGGGTAGTCAGCTGTAAAGTTCATGTGCAAACACATGATTTATTATTACTTCTTAGAGCAATCTTATTATGCTATTCATTCATTGTTAACCATTGGACTTTTAAAAAAAATTCACCCACTAAATTTTGATGGTGAGAAAAATTACCTTGTTTCTTACCTCTTTAATACTTTTGTACATAATTTGTAGAAACTGGTTTAGATGGAAGGGAAAGTCTTGTAAATAAATTGAAGGTGTGGCAGGTGTTCTTATCTTGTACAGAAACAGATAAATATTTACCTATTTATGTGGTAATGACTCATCATCACACATTCATTTATAGATAATCTTTTTTGTTTTATATTGGAGGGAAGTTTTTCAAACATTCATGAAGCCTGTGACTTAATAAGTCTCATCATCTACTAATTATGTATAGGTTTTCATTAAAAGATAAACATATGAGGCTGCGGTTTTACATAATAGATTTTTTTTGTGTATTTGCTCATTCTTCTGTACTTACTATTTTTCATATATGTTAAAATCCAAGCTGATAGCAGAGAATGTCCAAGGATTTCTGTGGTTTTATGAAATGTACCATTAATTTAGATTTGAACTTGAAACAAGCAAATACTTTTTTTCCTAAAAATTAAATATGAAATACATTGTAGTGACTAAAAAAAAAAAATCTAGCAATAAAGCATGGTGACACATATACCTATAATTCTAGCACTCTGGAAGGCTATGTCTGGAAGCAAGTTTGATCCTAGCCTGGGCAAGGCTCAAACTTGGCAAGGCTCAAGACTTGGAAGACCTTATCTCAAAATGAAAAAATAAAAGCAAAAACTTTTTAAAAGAGCTGGGGAAGGCCAGGGATTTAGCTCAGTGGTTCTGCCACCTGCCTTTCAAGCACAAGGACCCGAGTTTGATCCCCAGTACCCCCACTGGGAATGTAGCCCAGTGCAAAGAAAAGAGTTCAATCCCTACTATTAAAACCAACCAAACAACAACAACAACAACAAACTAACAAAGAAGAACTTTTAAACATCTTTAAAATTAAATACCAATGTAGAACAGCATACAAATGTGAGCAGATAGTAACAGGAAATGTAGAGGTAATAAGTATGAGTGTAGCTTCTGAGTATGAATTCAAAGCAATTCTCTAACTCCTAGACTCACAGGTTCACTTTCTCAGGTGCAAGTTTTTGCTATTTACTATGGACAAATGTAGTTTTCCTTCTTTGCTTAATGAACCTCTTTCTTTTCCATCTTGAAATGTCTCAGAAGTCTTTTCTGAAGACATTTCCCATCCAAAACGTTTGATTTAATAACTTCTTTTTACTGTCATATGCTTCATTTCCCTCTTTCTTTTTTCTTTAAAAGAAAACTGAACAATAAAATTTTAAAAAATATAAGCCTTCTCCCTTCACTTTTACTATCATGGTAAAGTTATTTTAGTTTTCAATTCCTTCCCGTGTAGTTCCGTGCACGTGAAATTGTTAGGTTAGACGAGTAACTTAGTGATCTGTCCCCTGTCAGACCTATTCCATTGTGATTTTGCAGTGGGTCAGTATTACCAACTTGTTGCCTTTGCCTAATATCTTAACTTCCAGTTTACAATCAACTAACAAATGAATATTTCCTATTTGACTAGTAATATATAAGGTGAAAAAGATCTCGAGTTTTATGAATTATTTACTTTTCTGTATCTGTGACCTACCCATTTCATTTTATCTTTTGAAAAAGAAAACCATATATGTATGTGCCTTTTTGATTTGCAGAGTCTGCTGTCTGATTGAATGGAAACAGACATGATTAGTCTACATGGTATAAAAGAAGTTGAATTTTAAGCCACACATTTTAAAGCTCATGAATTTAAATCTCTTCAACTGTACTGATATATCATTGTTGAGGACTTCTAGAAAAATCACTAAACTGTCAACCCATGATTGTCAGAAATGAATCTATTGACATTTAAAGAAATGGTCTAGAAATAGCATGATAGAAGAGGAGAGAAGACCAGTGACTTGCACTGTCAATGTAAAATAATGTAAATCACGATAGTGATTACATAACAAATGATCTGGACATTTGTGAATGTTTATGACTTTCGTTTGATAGCTTCATTTGAAAAGGAGAAAAGTAGGCTTTCAGGGTTGGCAAAATAAATGTAAGAAGTATGTAGAAGTATGGCTTGATAAATGGCAAATAAAATACCTGGGAACTTCATTTACAGGTAAGCGTTTATTGAGTGTCTATTATCTAAATGGCATGTTGATGTTTTGTCATTGTGATGATGGTTTGCAGAAGGTAGTGTTCTGTGTTGAGTATAATTATCATCAAGAAGAAGCTGTAGTATGAAAACATGTATTTGAGACTTACATGACTAGTACACATAATTATTAGGTGGAAATATACGTGTTACCTCGATTCTCTAAATCTGTTTCTTAACTTTTAATTGAGACAGTGATGATTACATAGTAGGCTTGCTTAGATTAGTGGTGCTTAATCTGTCATCATGGTCTCAATTATATCAGTCATGCCTCAATAATGTAAATTCCCAAGCCCCCCTCAAATCTACTGAGTCAGAAACTGTACCTGTGCCCTAGCAAGCAAACTGAGATTGTAATAAAACAAGCAAATCTCTGAAGATACTTTTGATGCACATTAAACTCAGAGGACCATTGATTATAACTGATTTTCCTGAGCAGGGGGACACAGCAGCACTACACAAGGCAGTGCACTTCTACCTTATACAATAGATATAAAGAACATCAAGAATACAGATGTTAATGAAATGTAATTAAATAAGCAGTAAGTGATGATTTGGAAAAAGTGATTATCTTTATTTTTTAGTATAACTTATTTAATTTTAAATATATATGATCTAACTTTTAATAATGGCTACTTTTCAACCAGTGTGCAAGTTTGTGAATAAATTGACAGGCTAAGCATGGAGGAGCCCACTTGAGCACACTACTTGATTAGAAATATTTGTATTTCTTTTCATCTTATGTTTAGATCTCCTTACTCAAATACCAAGCTCACAGATGTACCACAGAGGAGTCTTGGCATTGTGAAGCCTACTTGACGAACCCATTGCCTCAAGTAGAGTTGCAGAGAAGATGTTCAGGAGAAAACTGAGCTTGGAACATGCCGCAGACTAGTAAGCTGAACTAGCCCATCAGCTTTGAATTTTTATTGTTTTCTCTATCGAAACTGATTACTTACACCATTGTTTAATGTTGCATGTACACAAGAAGACATATCCTTCTCTGTTCTATGGAATGTTTTCTAACTCTTCCACTATGATGAAGGTCGGTGCATTCTCAAATAGCAAGACAGCCCCAGGCCCTGCAGAGCACTTGACTGTCAATTCAGAAAGATGCTGAGCATGCTCATGTAAACTCAGCATGTTCAAAGATCTACGGTGAGAACAGACATATCAGACGCAAAGTTAAAAAGCTACCCCAGGTCTCTCTGGAAAATGTCCTCATTAGATAATGAATGAGAGACCAGCAGAACCAAAAGGATCCTGGCTCCCTGGGAGGCATCGGCTTGTTTTCTCCATCATAAAACTCAGCTTCTGTTTGGTGCCTTTCATGTTATTTGTTAAAAACAGTGAACTGAAAAAAATCTAAACATGATAGTAACATTAGTACCATCATAAAGGTATTTGAAGAAAATATGTAGAATTAGTCAAATACAATTCAACATTCATTTCACTTGAGAAGTTCAGGAGCATATTTGTGGGAAGAAAAGATAATCCAGGCAAAAATCACTCCTTATTAGCCAGAGATTTTGTTCGGAAGACCTGGAAGGACCTGGGACAGATCACAGAAAGGTTTTCCCTTGCCCAATTGCAAGCAAGCTTAAGTAGCTTCAAAACAAGCACCATCCTTCCCTGAGATTCTCTCCATTGTGGTAGTGCTACAAAAACAACAGGAAGGATAAAAAAAGCATTTAGTCTGGAGTCCTAATGCCTGTTTTGTAGTAACAGCTTAATAGTGGTAGATATTTAGAAGGGAAGAGCATATTTAGCACAATGTCTACACTTCAGGTGGCCAGAACACCAAGCCTAGTGCAAGCTTCATGGTCATATGGTAGCAGCCTTCCAAAAATAGCGTGAAGAAAGCGAGCATGGATCACATGGAACAATTCAAAGCTTCTTGTACTGATGTTCACTGGTGCAAAAAGAGCTACAAGAAGAAATTAAGAGGAGGAGAGAAAGTGTGCAAAGTACTAAAAGAGCAATCTGTCTATGCTGTCTTCTTATTTACAGCCATAGAGGAAGATTATGGGCAGTACTAAATTGAACTAAGGATTTGGTTCTTTGAAAGTTTAACTCACACAAAATGTAGCCAAGTCTATCTCCTCAAATGTTTCCATTTGGGTTCTTCTTCTTGCTGTAGAGGTAAGGGGGAGGCTAGTAAGGAGCACAAGGAAACTGCTTCCCTGAAAGGCCCTCATGTTAATTGGTGTTGTTCTCTTGAAGAACTTAATAGGAGAGTTAGTCATTACATCAGAATTAGCATCCAGAGACTGGGTCATCATTATGGCAGAACATTAGAGTTGCCAGTAGGGAATGCCTGCTGTTGAGATAGAATAGGGTGGAGTGGTATTAAGAAAATCAGGGCACCGGTTATGCTGCATACTGAGGCACTCCAACTCTCCATGAGACCTACCTCTGGCTGTGGAGTTGTGTCATGTTCCTCTATGTGTCCTCTAGTCTTTGCATAAGCTCTCATTTACTAGATTACAGGCTAAAGCCATTATTCTTGGGAGGGATTTCTCTTTGTTTCTTTGTGCACAGAATGGACAGTAGTGGCTCTCAAGTTTATAAGTCCATCATCTTGTAGAACTTTCTTCTCAGATGACTATGAGGTCCAATTATAGGAAGGATGAGAGTATCATTTATCAGCCAGACTTTTGAATGAAATCAGGTGTTATTAATAATTATAAGGGGACTGTGTTGGTTAGAATGAATGGTCATTATACTTCTTTGGAAACTAGCATGGTATAACTAACACTCAAAGAAAATAGAATTCAGGAGTCTTAATTAGTCTACTCACTAGAATTGCAAAAAAATTTTGGGGAAACAGAGAAACTTGAATGATGGGATTCCTTTGAAGGCATGTGAGGACTGAGGCTGCCTGGTAATTCTAGATGTTCATCTGCAGTCTCTCTGTGTACGCTCTGACAACTGAAGCTATATATAGCAGCTTCCGTTCATTAAACTCCTTAATACAAATCTGTGCTAGAGTAATTGGGTAGAATGGTCTACAGGGTAAGATGAGTACTATTTGCTTTAATGTAGCCACTGTTCCCCAGTGTACCATCGAGCAAATAACGTGTGAACTTTATAAAAAATGGAGTGAGTTCTTTGTTATAGCTGCAGGCTGCTGGGAAGTTACCAATGCACACAGACAGGGTCAAGGGATAGAAGAGCGCACAATTTAGGACTTTTTACACTAGAATTCTAAATCAGTTTTTCTAACTAACATGTTTTTCTTTTCAAAAAGATAATACATGTCATATTAAAGAATCATCTGGTACTGATATACAATAAAACTCACTTCACCAAAACACACAAATTGAGGTAGAAATAATTCCACTAGCTAGATGTCCAGTGGCATTATAGTGGGGAAAACCATTAGATGCTATTATAGAATTTTAGAATTGGTGGACCTTACAGATTGTATCATTTCATGTGACCTTAATTAGGCATTATTTATTTTTACTTCATTATTCTTTACTAGTTGGAGTTTTTGAGGACTTTCTTGGTTTCTACTTGTTCCCATAGCTGGTCCTGTAGGTCATTTTCAGAAGCTTAGATCTCTAATTAAGAGATCTAATTGCTAATTACAGTGTCATGGCTTCTACAAGATGAAGCAGCTCCTGACATTTGTAATG
Organism: Fukomys damarensis; assembly: GCF_012274545.1. Classification (NCBI taxonomy): domain Eukaryota; kingdom Metazoa; phylum Chordata; class Mammalia; order Rodentia; family Bathyergidae; genus Fukomys; species Fukomys damarensis. Next base: position 124,419,646 of record NW_022900928.1, read on the forward strand.
TGATTTTATATATCTGTGCCAGTCTCCTAGTGCTAGAGGGAGACTCATGGTGAGATCTTAATGATTGAACCGTATACCATTGCAGCTAAGCTTCGTTGGAAGCTAGAGACCAGGACCCGTTTAACTTGGGGATTATGAGCTGGAAAAACAAAGTATCTGTTTTGTTTTTCCTATGATCACACTAAGATCCACACTAACCAGATTTTTCCTGGATGTGTCCCCATAGGCCAGGCAAGGTGTCTATTGCACAGTGGACAGCAGCTGGATAACCTCTAATCCATTCACTGCGGATGTGTTCTGATCTGAAGATAGTGGCCGGTTCCACAGGTTAAGCACTCTGTCACCAAGCCTGACCTCTTCTCCTACTTCTGATGTCAGTCACAAGCCCCAGTTCTTTTCCTGTGCTGCTGACTGTGGGACTATAAGTTGGGTTTCATTGATTTGCTTGAGTAGCTCAGGGAAACACTATGCTTATCAATTTGTGATAAAGACTATTACAGGGGATGCAGACAAAGAGAGGTATATGGGGAGAGGCATGGCGTGTTGGTGCCCTCTCCAGTCACACATTCCTGTGGGAACTTCTGTGTCCTGCTATTTAGATGCTCTCCAACTGACTCCGAAACCCACAAGGCCTGTCTGCTCAGATTTTTCTCTATCTCAGTGCAGCATTCCTTCCTCCGGGATATGGACCAGGACCCCTCCAGTATGAAGCCTGGACTGTCTGAAGGCTTAGTTCTGGGAATTTCCCTGTGGCCATCTGCAAGACAGAAAGGGTTAGAGTTTCTGTGTCCTGCCTCAGGGAAGTGAAATTTTAGTTTCTATGGTCTTCCTTGGAAAGGGAGTTGTGAGGCAGGAACTGTGGGTGTGAAAGTATATATTACAGGAATGTTTTTCCTTGCGTATGCAGATTCTCTTCCCATGCGTGCACCCAGGCACACCTGCCAGTCTTCTGAATCCCAGTGAGTCTACATTTTATAATATATTCTCAGAAAATAATCTGGAGTGTGGAAAATAACCTCTGAACAAAGATGTTCCCCTCTGAATTATTTAAAATAGCCAAACATTAGAAATGAACATATTGTGAGAGGATATTTGTAGAAACTATATTACTTCATGGCATAAGAAACATAGAAAAGGAAATCAAGAAGAACAGGTCATATAGAAAGACTGGAAAGACTCGAGATGATTTTAATATTTCCAATATACTTCTTGCAATTTTGTATGACCTTATATCAATTTCTCTTTGATTAAAGATGTTTCTAAAAGTACAAAGGCGTAAGATGAAGACTTACTAATGGCATGGTTTTATTTGAAACATTTTACACACACCATGAATTTAGGTATATAAAAATAATCCCATTGCATAGAAAACATTGGATAAAATATATCATACTGTCCACAAAGATTCCATTTTCTTATTTCTTCTCGAATATGCCTATCTTTAAATTTTATAATGAATTTCATTTTTGTGAATGAAAGAATTCACAGAATTTAAATAAAGATTTGGCTCTTGGCTCCTTTGTTCATGGAGCCATTTTTCAAAGTACCAATGACCATACTCTCTTGGTGCCCAGGTCATTTTGTGTGTATATGTTTGTGAATCATAATGATTACAGTTATCTTGAGGAATTGGCACATATGCATTTAGCATCATAATCATTTTTGCTTCCCCTTTCCCACTCCATCCTCCACACTTTACCTCAGATCCCCTTCCTATCATGGTGTGTCTCACGTTTTTCAAGCACAGTCCTATGACCCGAAGTTCAGTCTGTTGGAATGCCCTTTTCCTTACGCGCGCAATTACATTTTCAGCTGCTGGCACTTTGCTTGATGGACCCTTCAGTGTAAAATGAATACGAGAGTGAATGAATAAACTGTAAACCAAATGCTCTTCCGTTCTCCAACCATTATCCTTGTTGGTAAATCCTGTGCAAACAACTTTTTTTGTGTTGTTATATTTATTTACACATAAGATTATGCATAAAGGTTGGCAGTAAGAACTTCATATTTCAAAAAGCACATGTAACCTGGCTCATGACCTCAGTTCTTAGTCAGGAGTTATAATATTCAAAATATGGTAAATCTCTTAAAGGCGAATAAATGTTAAAATACTAATGTTATGTAAAAAGCCTTTTAGGAACTATATTTTAATCACGCAAATAAAAGCAATAACTAGAATATAGTTGTTTTTTAGTCAGCTTCTGCCAAATAAATTTAAAAGTAGGCACCAATTTTTTGATACTGTCTTATTGCCCTTATGATATGCGCTATTATTTTAAAAATGGCTCAAATTTACATATTTTGGTTTATAAAGAAAAATTTTAATTCCAGGCTTGAGATAAATATTTTATAGGTATATAAAATCTATTTTAAGGCCTAGATAGCCATCATTTTGTTTTTTAATATATATTTTATTAGTACATTTTAGGTATACAATACAGTTACATGCATCATTGGGATCTTGTACCTTTACATGACTTGTTTGGTTCTTATTTTTTCCGCATCCCCTGCCCTCTCTTAACCCGCTCAAACCTTCCCTATTACAAAAACTTTGTTTCCATTTTTTTCTTTCTCTTATTTTTTCTTTTTTCTTTTTCCTTTCCCCTACCCCTCCTGCTTGCCCTATAGCTTTAGAACTTTTCTCCCTGTTACACAATATTAATTATACATTTGATCCTTATTTACACTTTTAGTTTATCATGCCAGAGAAACAATGTGGTATTTACACACATATGTCCTATTAATTTCACTTAAGAGTATGTCCTCAGTGTGCATCCACTTAGCTATAAATGTCTCTAGTTTCTCATTCTTTATGGCTGAGTAGTACTCAATTTTGTAAAACCAAATCAAACAAAACAAGACAAAAATCTTCTTTATCCAGTCTCCAGTTGATGGGTAACTAGGCTGTTTTTAAATTTTAGCAATTACAAACTGTGCTGCTATAAATATGGGTGAGCCTATACACTGTAGTATGATTCTTTTAATTCTTTTGGGAAGATACCCAGCAGGGGAATAGCTGGGTCAAATGGGACTTCTAATCATAGTTGTTTGAGGTATCTCCATATTGATTTCCACAGCGGTTTTACCAGGCTGAACTCCCACCAACAATGAAGAAGGGTTTCTTTCTCCCCACAACCCAGCCAACATTTGTTATTGCTTGATTTCCAGATAGCGGCCATTCTTTTTGGGGTGAGGTGGAATATCAGTGTTGTTTTCCTTGGCATCTCTGAAATGACCAGTGATGTTGAACATTTTTTCATAGGTTTGTTTGCTGCTTTTACTTCCTTATTTGGGAAATGTCTATTCATTTCAGATGCCCATTTTTGAATGCAGTCTTTATATTTGGGGGGCCTGATTTTTTTTTAGCTCTTTATATACACTAGATAGTAGACCTTTGTCTGAGTAAGAGCTAGTAAAATATTTTTCCCCACATTGTAGGTTGTCTTTCAGCTCTGTTGGTGGTTCCTCTTGCAGTGCAGAAGCTTTTTAAAAAGATGAGATTCCAGTTGATGAGTTTTTGTGCTAGTTCCTGTGCTACTGAGGATTTGTTCATAAAGTCTTTTCCTACGCCAATGTCTTCAAGATTTCTACCTAATTTATCTTCCAGCAAGTTTAATGTTTCTGTTTTAATATTTAGATCTTTAATCCACTTGGATTTTACTTTAGTGCATGGTGAAAGACAGGAGTCTAGTTTTAATGTTTGGCAGGTTGAAATCCAGCTTTTCCAGCACCATTTATTAAAGAGGCTATCTTTCCTCCACTGAGGATGGTTGGCTTCTTTGTCAAAGATGAGGTAGCTGAGTACATCTGGATTTCTTTCTTTATTTTTCAATCTATTCCATTGATCCTTGGGTCTGTTTCTTTGCCAGTATCATGCTGTTTTTCTCACATTGGCTTTGTAGTATAGTTTCAAATTGGGGACTGGGATATCCCCTGCCATGTCTCCGCTGCCTGCCTAGAATTGCTTTTGCTATTCTAGGTCTCTTCTGGTTCCAAATGAATTTTTGTATTGTTTTCTCTAGTCCTGTGAAATATACTGTTGGAATTTCAATAGGGATTGCATTGAATCTGAATAGCAGTTTTAGAAGTATGGCCATTTTCACTATATTGGCTCTTCCTACCCAGGAGCAAGGGATGCCTTTCCATTTTCTTACCTTGTCTTTGATCTTCTTTTTTTTTTTTCGTAGTGTTGCAGTTGTCAGTATAGAAGTCTTTTGCTTCCTTCATTATATTGATTCCTAGTTGTTTCATTTTTGGTGGATGAAATTGTGAAAGGGATTGTTTCTCTAATTTCTCTCTCAGTGATTCTATAATTTGTGTACAATAAGGCTACAGATTTTTGAGTGTTGACCTTGTATCCAGCTACTTTTCTGAAAGTGTCAATTAAGTCTAGAAGTCTGTTGGAAAGATTTTTTTGGGTCTTCTATGTAAATTATCATATTATCAGTAAATGGTTACAGTTTAATTTCTTCCCTTCCTATCTTTATTGCTTTCATTTCTTTCTCCTGTCTAATTGGTGTGGCTAATGTTTCCAAAATTACATTGAACAGGAGTTGTGATAGTGGACACTCTTGTCTTGTTCCTGATTTTAGTGTGAAGATTTTCAGTTTTTGACCATTTAGTGTGATGTCTTCTGTTGGTTTTTCATAGATAGCCTTTATCAAGTTGTTGTAAACACCATCTATTCTAATTTTCTGCAGCGTTTTTATTATGAATTGGTATTGAATTTTGTCAAATGCTTTTTCTGCATCTATTGAGATGATCTTATGGTTTTTGTGTTTTACTCTGTTAATATAGTGTATTACATTTATTAATTTATGTATGTATGTTGAACCATACTTGCATCCCTAGGATAAATCCAACTTGGTCAGGGTGTATGATCTTCTTGATGACCCTCTGTATTGTGTTTGCCAGTATCCTATTGAGGATTTTTTGCATCTATGTTCATTAGTGAGATTGGCCCATAGTTCTCTTTCTTGGTTGGGTCTTTTCCTGGTTTTGGAATCAGAGTAACACTTGCTTCTAGGAATGAATTTGAAAGTATTGCTTCCCTTTCAATTTCATTAAAAAGTTTAAAGAGTTGTGGCAATAGTTCTTTTCTAAATGTTTTGTAGAATTCAGCAGTAAAGCCATGAATGCCTGGACTTTTCTTTGTCAGTAAGTTTTTAATTACATTTTCAATTTCACTGATTGTAATTGGGATGTTTACAACTTTTAAATCTTCTTTGTTCAACTTTGGTAACTCATATGTAGCTATAAATCTATTCATTTCTTTTGTGTTTTCCATGTTACTAGAGTACAGGTTCTCAAAGTAGGTATTGATAAATCTCTGGATTTCTGCTGGATCTGTTGCGACTTCAGCTTTTTTATTCCTAATTGCATGGAAATGAGCCTTTTCTTTCCTTTTTCGATGAGGATGGCTGTTTATGGATTTTGTTTATTCTTTGAAAACACCAACTCTGATTCATTGATTTTTTTTTTGTATCATTCTCTTAGTCTCCACTGCATTGTTTTCTGTTCTGATCTTTATAACTTCTTCCCTTGTACAAGCTTTGGGTTTGTCTTGCTCTTATTTTTCTAGAAGCTTAAGTTTCAGCATTATGTAGTTTACTTGAGCTCTCCCTCTGTTTTCCTAGTGTGGGCATTCACTGCTATAAATTTCCCGCATAGAACTGCTTTGATTGTGTCCCACAGATTCCTGTATGTTTTATTGGCATTATCATTTATTTTTAAAAACTGTCTAATTTCTTCTTTAATTTCCTCTGTGACTCATTGGTTGTTCAGAAGAGTGTTATTCAATTTTGATGTGTTTGTGAAGTTCTTGTGGTTTCTTAGGCTGTTAATCTCCAGTTTAATTGAACTATGGTCTGATAATATACATGGGGTAACTTAAATTCCTTTGCATTTACTTAAACATGTTCTATGAGCTAGTTTGTGGTCTATTTTGGAGAATGGTCAGTGTGGATCTGAAAAGAATATATATTCTGATTTTGTGGGGTGGAACAAACTATTAAGTCCATTTGTTCAAAAGCTTGGTCAATTCTAGTATTTTGTTGTTAATTTTTAGTCTAGTGATCTATTTGTGACAGTGGAGTATTGAGGTCTCCCATTACAATTGTATTAGTGCCTATTTGGTTTTTCATGTCCCTTAATATTTGTTTTATATAGTTGGGGGCATTAATATTTGGTGCATATATATTTATGATTGTCATCTCTTCCTCTTGGATTATTCCCTTTCCAAGGATGTAATGACCTTCTTTGTCTCTCTTAATTCATTTTGGTTTGAAATTGACTTTGTCTGCAAATAAGATCTACCTTTGCTTTTTTCTGGGTTCCTGTTACATGGAGAACTGTTTCCCATCCTTTAATTTTCAGTCTGTGAGTTTCTTTTTGAACTAGGTGCATTTCTTGTGTACTGCATGTGTTGGATTTTGCTTCTTAAACTATTCTGCCAGTCTATTTATCTTGATTGATGAATTGAGGATATTAACATGGATGGCTCTAATATGTATTGACTTGTCATCATTATGCTATTTTCCTGTTGTTGGCTCTTTTTAATTTTCCCTCTCTCCCTTTAATTTCTTGCCTTGCCTGCTGGGATCATCATCATTTTAAATTTGAAAATATTTTATTATTTTCATGATAATGTAAGTTCTTAAGGACACTGCTTCATTAATTTACTTTTGTTTTTGTGGCTGATGCTTGAAAACATTGTTCCCAGCTGGGTGTGGTGGTGCACACCTGTAATCCCAGAACTCAGGAGGCTGAGGCAGGAGGATCGTTGTGAGTTCAAGACCAGCCTGTGCTATATAGTGAGTTCCAGATTAGTCTCAAGTACAAAGTGAGACCCTATCTCAAACCCCCCCAAAGAAAACATGGTTCCTGATTAAAATTAGTATTATGTAGTTCTTAAAACTCATTCATCTATGTACTTGTCACAGATGTTGGATATTGGAGACCAGAAGACTATTACAAAATTAACAGTACTTCTGCCATAAAGACCGGTGTGCTTTGAATCTCTCCTTTTGGAGAAAATATATGTCCCATGGAGAGGGATCATATAATGAAACAGAAAGAGAAGGAGAAATCTGCTGGCTATTCTATTTCAGAGTCTTGAAAATATGAAGGAACTAAGGGCAAATATGTAGGTTCCAATTAAGTAAGGGGACTTTTTATATAATATATCACTTCTTTCATGGTTTGGGATTGTGGAGCTATCTTATTCAAGATTTTTAATAAAAGTAACATATACTTCTCAGTTCATTCACACTAACAAGTACTTATTCAATAGAGTTTATTTACCGGATCATTGTCACCTTTTAATAATTCATTGCCACTAAGAATTAGGGTAACCATCTTGTACAAATGAATAATACAATTAAAAATATTTATCTTTTGTAATTAAAAAAAAACTTTAAAATGCCTGGTACCATTGTAGATTTTTGAAGGATTACAGAAATGGAGAATCAATCTTTCTTTATATCTGAATAGTACTCAGTTACATATATATGTGTGTGTGTATATATACACACACACACACACACATAGATGTATATATATATACATCTATGTATGTTTGTATATCACACTTTCTTTATTCATGCATCTTTTGATGGGCATATAGGTCACTTTCATGATTTAGCCATTGTGATTTATGTTGCTAAAAATACAATATTTAATCTTTTGTATATAATTAGTTTCACTTAATATTATGGTTTCAAGATCAATCCATTTTCCTACAAATGACTCACATTTAATTTTTTTAATGGTTGAGTGATACTCCATTGGATATATATATATATATACATATATATATATATATACATATATATAATTTTCTTTTGTGTATATATACACCATTCATCTGTTGATAAATTTATAGGTTGCTTCCATAATTTAACTAATGTGCTATGAGCATGAATATAATTATAAACATTAATACACATTCTTCACTGTAATATGATAACTTTAACCATTTCACAAAGACACCCAGAAGATGTAGAGCCAGGAAGCACTAAGTGACATAAATCAGACACGGAAGTTTAATATTACATGGTTTCTCTAATATGAGGCCAAAATATAAGTAATTTAATAAGAAAGATAAAAACAAGATGGTAGGAAACAAGAAGGTAGGCCCTGTGGAGTTGGGAAGGGGATGTGTGGAAAGGGGGAGAGGGGAGAATTGAGGGGATAAAAGTGATGCTGATGTGATGTGCAATGTGTATTTGTACCAGTTCCCAAAGATGAATGTGATTATTATTCACTGCAAACATGTGCTAATAAAAATAACAAAAATCAAACTGGAGGGATCAATGTTAAATATGTCACTAAGAATGTACAATTTTATTTGGCTAAGAACCGACATTCATGTTTAGATAGAGCATTTCAAATCACCAATCATTATTAAGAAACACACAAGTGTTTTCTAAACATGATAATTTGGCTTCTCCGTATAAATTTTATTTATAATGTCAAACTTTGTGGTCCAATTAGGACTATAACCTAGAAAAACTTATGTGCTCATAGAATAATACTTCAGACGGTACTGTAGAAAAATAAAACGTCTTGAGAATTGAAATTAGCCAAGTGTCAGCTGGTTTTGAGTGCTACAAATATGAAAACACTGCCTTGTTTTCATATTTATTACATTCCTTCTGCTCTAGAAGTCTGATGAAATTTACTGTGATTATGAAAATGTGCATAACCCATATGAAGAGATCATGATAACAGAGAAACACGACATAATAATAGGAAAGTCTTGATTAAAGAACAGCATATTTAAACCATCTTTGTGATAGAAATATTAAATTTCTTCATCTTTTGAGATTGTTAATTTGAGAATGACATTTCTTATAAGTCAAAGTTATTTGGACACTTATAATGAAAATATACCAGAGATACATCTTGCCTTTTGAATAATGTAAAAATGAAAAAATGTGGTATTTCAAAGCAAATATAATGTTTCATTTGTTGAGTGAAGAAGAATCAGCTTCATTTTACAGTCAAATAAAACAGTTCTTTAAAATCTCAGTATATTTTGTAGAAGCTTTAGTGGAATTGACATTTTTACTTTTCTAATTATGATGTCAATCTTTATTTGCAAAAATGCATTATTAATCTTTCCCTGAGTTTTCATCAGGCATGGGAAGTCATTGCTTAGATTACAGCTTTGAAGTTTTACCTAATATTCTTGTAATGGACCTAACATTTTGTGTAACACAGAAAACCCAGAAATCAATGGTCTATCTTGATGGTTTCATTATATATCATAAAAATTAGAAACAAAGCAGTTAAAACGAAAGATTTCCAAGTAGGTATACTTTTACATTCCACCAATTAAAATTATTTATCTTATTTAATCTAAGCTTTTATTCATCACTCAGTAAACAACTCTATCTTTGAATCCAGTAATGTAATGAAAATCACTGAAACCCAGGAAAAGGGCTTTGAGAGTTAAAACCTGTTTTTACCCTCTAGCAGCCAACAAAGGCAAATGAGAGGAATTGCACACTGCCTGTACGTTAGTGATGGTGCCCAGAGTTGTATACATCCTATCTATTCTCACCCTTTTTTCTCTAGATGCTAAATTATGATGGAACTGAGAGTTAGCTCTGGTTGTAGAAATGAGTAACTTTATTCATCAGATTCTGGTCAAATACTTGTTTGCATCTGTTTATGTACAGAAATGGAGAGGTGAGTGGAGGTAAGGCATAAGACCGAAAATCCTCCTAAAACTGTATCCTTCATTAGAGTTTAGGCATGGTAAATGTGTCACGTACGGGTGGGTGGTTGTAGAAGTGGATCCAAGCCAACATGCTGAGATGTGGGTTTTAAAACTGCAAGAACTTGCTTTAGGTTAATAAGAAATCAGTTGGAAGGTGAGGTGGATTTGGTAATAAGTTCTCATGGCCGGCAGGAAAATGTGGTTATGGTAACAGGGAGGCTGATGTCATTTCAATGTAGACCGTGACCGTACTCATGACAAGAGCATATGAGGAGCCGTTAACTTTATAGCAGTGACTGGAAAAAGCATGGAAGCTCCAAAGATGTATGTTCATATAGAGTGAGGGCCATTTAACTTTTTCCTTTTCCGAAGACGGTAATGCTATCAAAGGACCGTGGGGTTTGGACTTGGGCTCTGGTGTGGTAGAGAACCATAGCAATGGGGGGAGGGACTGAATCTGGAGCCTAAGGGTCTCTATGGAGTGTAATGGGTCTGGGGATTAGTTGCAGAGGGCACACTTATCATATGACTTGAAGGACTGGAGAGGCCCCTATGGAGAATGAGGGGTACCTATGGTCCTGGATGAGAAGAAATTTGCTTTTCTGTCTTCATTTATATCTTATACCCCAAAGCCTGTGAGTTGGAGGGAAGTTCAGGTTACACAAATGTGTCTGTAGATGGGTATTTTCATTTCTCTGTCTTGTTCCAAAGTACTTGACTCCACAATTACTAATGACAGAAGGTTTTTATTATTAGCTTTAAATCATAAAAATATGACAGAGAAAGTTCACAGAAGCAGAGAATGAGATTAAAAATGATGATCAATGTTCCACAAATATGAAGGCAAAAATAAAGGTATAGCTGCAATTTAAATAATGATGCCTAACTTCAAAGTCAAGGGTATTTTGCTGGGGATAACAGGGGTACTTTGTTTAAAGCTGTTTCGGCCAAAGAGATTGTGAGCTAATTCTGAGAGATTATGAGGGTTGAAAAATGTGGGAGAGTCTGTGTAAATTCTTTAAGAGCCATTTCTGTGCAGGTGCAAAGTTAATTTGTTTTCTATTTTCTGTACTTAAAGCCCTTCCTTCCTTCCTTTCTTCCCTCCCTCCCTACTTCCTTCCTTCCTTCCTTCTTCTCTCATTCCTTCTTCCTTCCTTTTGTGCTGGGGATTAGACCCAAGATCTGCAGCATGCTAATCAAGTGTATGTCCTACCACTGAGTTACACACCAGCCCTTAAAATTATTTATTTGTGTAAGAGTCTCGCTCAATTTCATAGTCAATATTTATTTCATAGGTTTCTTATGAAATAATTTCTGGAAACCTATGAGGTCTTTTAAAATGTGACTTAAGCAGGGCACTTCTGAAATTCAAACTAATGTATTGTTATTGAAATGTTGAGCATTATTCTACTCTAATATATGTATGCAATATCTTACTATGTATTGATTGTTCTTGTGGTGACATAATTAGGTATAAAATAAATAAGTGAAAGTTCTAAATAATCTGTGCTTTATATTATTAACAGATGAGAGATCTTTGAGTATGAGCAACAATATTTTTTTCCTAAATAAAAAAAGTTAGGTCATACCTCATAAAGAAACAAAAATCCTTCCATTTTTCACTATCATAATAGTAGGAAAAGGCAGTTTCTAAATGAATATGATAGTTTCAAGCTATGTTGATTGGTTTTAAAAATGACACATAGTGTATCAAGGAAGTTATCTTGGATTATATTCTAAACTGGTTATGGTTGAACTAATAGTGTCATTAAAAATTCATGAACTATGAATGTGGACAGTCTGGAAGTTGAATTGTATATCAGGTAGTAAGTTATTGATTATTATTCCAGATGGTTTACTGAAGATAGCTCATCCTCACTTTTTATTATCTGTGAGAGGCATAATACCATCACTGTTAGATGGCAAAAATGACAAACTCAGATGACAAATAGAAAATAGAAGGTACATGGCATGACATAAAGCAGCAAAAGATTATATATGAAGTGAAATAAACTAATCAAAGTTAACCTTTCTATGACTGACATAATTTTCTTCTTTCCTGGCTATCCTTAGCTGTTCGCTGAGATGAATCTGATTATACGAATTAAAGTGCTCATAGATTATAAGAATTACGATTCCATTTATATAGTATTTTTTAAAAGCCAAAAATATGGTGCTTGGGAAAGAAATGATTGAAAGAGCCGGGGGAGGAGCTAACAACAAAGATCTACAAGGGAATGGAGGAGAAGGAGCGATGAAGCTATTGTGTTTCTTGATTTTGCAGTGTGTACCATGTTACATGTTGGGTGGACCACACCCAGACTTCAGAGCTGCGCTGTAAAATAACCTATTCATTGTCTATAAATTACACTTTAACAAAAATAATTTTCAAAATAAATAACTGAAAATATGTATTTTTGCTTACCAGGCAGTTGATGAAATCATGTCCAGAAGAGAATCCAAGCCATATTAAGAAAAATGCAGATTGGTAGAGGTTTTGTTTGTAGAATTGGCTCTGGCACCCAGGGCTTGGGTTTGAAACACTTAGGGGAAACATATTTGTAAAATCTCCAGATCGAAATGACATGCAAGCAACAAAAGCAACAGCAATCACTAAACATATAAAACTGGAAATGGAAACAGTATTGGCAAAAGGCAAGACTAAAATACAATTAAGGACAGCAGGAGGAATGTACCCACAGAAGGTCAGTGTCCCTTGTGTTCCGTACATGCAGTGCACAGCAATGCACGGCAATGAATCAGCAGTTTGAATGTAATAGATACTGAGAAGCGTAGAGCTGTCTGTAAGTAGGGGTAGTGCAAGCACTGGGTCACACAGTCTGTGCAAGCCTATTAAGAAAATTTGTGCTATTCATCAAATGGAACAAATTGCCAAGGTACACTTCTAAGTATTTGAAAGGTTAGATTGAACTGTTCTTTCCCAGTTTCAATGAAAAATAAGTAGAAATAGCTCTAAATTGCAGTCTAGATTACTCACTTACGATGTTTTCCAAGGGCGATCAGGGAAGCGGGGTGCAGGCAGAGGCAGAATCATCTAGTCAGAGGTAGATACAGGTGACTAAGGACAGGGCTGGTAAAACACAGAGAAGTGACTCGACATCTATTCCTGCCATGGTGTCCTTATAGATGATTGGACAAGTTCTCTGGAGATTCAAGGCTTCTTGTCTCAGAGTAGTGACCACGCCGGATGCCGCAGGGTTAAAGCATAAGACGCTGTTACCTTGAAGGACACGGCGAGTGCTGACAGAGGCACTCATTTAGGGCGTAGGTTGGTGGTTCTGAAATCAGTGGCTGTGTTGGAGCCACTGAGTCATTGTGGCAGATTCCAAAACAGAGAATTCTGGGATATGGGTGGCAGGAAAGCTCCTTCTGACTGAAGACTTTGGCTCAGGGAGTCCTCCAGACTCTCTGAATTTTCCTTGAAAGTGTTGTGTATCTCAGATGCTCCCACCCAACCTCCCTTTTCTTCTGTGTCTTCTTCATTCTCCATTCGTGAGGTTTTCACGTCTCTCTTAATTTCCTTTTCTTTCACAGATGCTTCCCCTCTGTTTTTCTTGCACCCCGAATGGGATCTTGACTTCCGCTTTCCTCCAACCTGAACTAAGACAGAAGCTGGTAATTATCATGGATATTAATACAGGATTTCTGTTCACAACAGTCGTTAATCCAAGAAATGTGTGCAAGAGGACTTCCATGGCTATGTCTGATGAGATGTGGGTTGTGTTTTGAGACAATAGTGGGCTAACCCAAGATAGCCTTGAGTAAGTTGGTCCCAAGCAGGGCTGGAGAACCTTTTAGAGATCTCAACGGTAACAGACAGCTGGCTGCTGCACATCTGCCATAACTTCCCCACTACTGCTGGCAAGGACAGGTAGATTGGCTCCATGAAGTGATGTGAGGGGGAGAAACAAGAGAAATCGAAAGACACGGATTCATTTTATCTTTCCTTGGTTACATCCCTTCTCCCTTTTTGATGAATGTCGAGCACTTCTTATCTCACTTTTCTTCACTTTTTTTTCATTGTAGCTACTTTTTAAGGGAAATAAGCAATTAATACATTGATCTGATTTGAGAAAACAGGGAGATAAAAGAGGCAATAGGCAAGAAGAATGGAGACTCATAACAAATCATTAGAATGGGAAAACCTGAGAACTTCTGGAGTGAATGTGTCTTAACCATGCTTTCTAATCTCATGTTTCTAAATCAAGTTTAATTATACCAGAAACAGTAGAGATGGAGGGAGTCACAGGGGGAATTTTAGTCTCGATCTATGCATTCTGACCGCCCCAACCCAAATTATTTATAACAAGTCACTTTCTATTCTTTTCATCACCATTTACTAACATCTGCCCACCACTTACAATGCATTTCGAACTGTGTCATTTTGATGACAGAGAAGTTATTCTCAAAATCAAATGACAAAATGCCCCTTTAAGGCCTCTTTTAAGATCCCACAGATGTGGAAAACAACTCCATTCAGACCCTGAATATCGTAATCAGGTCACCGCTTAGTATGCTTTGTTCTAATATAGAATCAATTTTATTCATTGATTTGTATATTCATTTAAGAAGTAATTTTAGTGACATACCATTTTTTTTTGTCAATTTCATTATTTCTCATTGTATTTTTGGACTGTTCTCAAATATTCTAGACTCTTTAAAGGCTGGTGATCAATATTAGGCATTATTACAACAAGGATTTGATTTGCTAAGATGATTCCATGCTAATTCTTTCATTTTATTATTTTATTAGTGTATAGAATATTATATCTTCTCCATGTCTCAACTCATACCTGCCAACACCACCCCTGTGCCAACCACTAGAAAAGGGAGTGCTAATATTTCATTTCATATTTGACCTAACATTCCTACCAGGTCATTTTTTTTTTGCCTCTCAATTACAGTTAGTAATATCTTTCAGTGGATTGCTACATATCTATCCTATTTTGCAATCTTAAAATTAACATCTGGATAATTTGTGCATAATGTTTTCCTTTAAATTTCTTTTAATCCAATTAAAATAAGCTCGATACCCATTATCCAACATCCCCTTAACCATGCCCTTCCAGACCTCTGCTAAGAGCCCTTCAATGTTCAGATCAACCCTTGGCTTGCTCACATGAGAGAGCACATGTGATGTCTTTCTGTATCTGGTTATTTTACTCAACCTAATGCATCCAGTGCTACCTATCTTTCTGAAAATGACAGTATTTCATTCTTTTTAAATAGTGGAATAAGTTCCATTGTGTATATATTTCTTTATCCATTCCATAATGGATTCTAAAATATGGTTAAATAGAAACAATAAATTCTAGTATTCCATAGCACTAATGACTATACTTCAAAATAACCTTTAAATCTGGAGACTTCAATTCCTGCCTTCTAGTTTTTCATAAAAGATGGGAGTTAAATTCTCCAAATTAAAAAAGTGACCAGGAAATGGAAATGTTAATTATTTGGACTTGATCAACACATGCTGTACACATGTGTTGAAATATCAGACTGTACCCTATAAATGTATGCAATTATAACCCATTAATAAAAAAGTTCTAAAATCAGCTTGATATAAAAATAAAGATGAAAACCCAAGCTCCATAACTTGTTAGCTATGTGTCTTTGCTGAAATTATTTAGTCATTCCAATTCCGAATGTGGACGATAAGGATCATTCCACTCAGATAACAAGTATGAGAGGGAGGAAGAGATCTCTGAACACGCAACTATCACAGAGTGATAGTCACAATCTGAGTGTCCTTCATGTGGATGCCTCCAGTTATTTACTTACTATACCTTACACTGGAATAAAGTAATATTAATTCGAGAGAGAAATTACTTAAAGAAAACCTTCAAAAAGACCCAGATAAGAAAAGTAATATTAGCTCCTTGGAAGAAGATCTATTTTGTTGACTTACAAGGGAAGACATACAGAATATAGTGAAAGTGCTTTTCCACTTAGACACTGAAAAATTATACCAAAACAGAAGAAACATACATTTGACTTTCTCAAAACGGAAAAGATTATTTTTCACTAGTCTGTAAGAGTAAATACCAAGGGAGAAAAACCTCAGAGAAAATAAAACCTTAGACCTGGGTGAGTTGCCTTCAAAGAGGAGAGGCATTGTCACATACAAGAGGGGTAGTTTTTTTGTTTTTTCCTGATTGGGCTGAGGACTAGGGTTGGGGCAGAGACCAGTGGGAAAGAATCAAGAGAAAGGACTTTGTACTCCTGAAAGGCATACAAGAGTGATCAAGAATCTCAACACCTATCAGTTTCATATCCCAGGGGCTGGAAAAATCACTGTGTTGTGTGAAAAACTCGGGCGTTAATGCCTTGGACCTGCATTTCTCAAATGTGGGAAGCTCTATGAATGACATGCAGTACAGGAACCAGAGTAAGGGAAGGAAGATACAAGTCCTCTTGTAATTACACAGCTAGGAAGGAACTGTTTGTTGGGAGACCTCACACACCGGCCTTGCCCATCCTTGCACCAGTGGTTGGCATGTGATATCCACAAGCATTTCTTTTCTTGTGGTGCCGGGTATTGAGTCCAGGCATACTCTGACCCTGAGCTATATGTCTTTCCTCCTTCTGAAATTTGAGACAGGGTCTCCTCAAGTTGCCCAGGCTTGCTGGCCTGGAACTCGTGAACCTCCTGCCTTTGTCTTCGTGCTGCTGAGATTTCAGGCATATGCCACCCCGCTTGGTAGTACATCCATTCTTTTAGGTGGTCCTGTCCTGTTGATCTCACTGAGAAGAGAAGAGGGCGGTGAGCAAGTCACTTGTGATTCTTCATCTTTAGGTAGATTCTGAAGGTAGTTTCAGGTGGACATGACTGAAAATGAGAATAATTTTAAGTTTAGAATGTGTTGTGAAGGAAGTTGGTGAGGGATTCTAACAAAAAATGAGTGCACAGTGGAAAAACATTTTTAAAATCCTCCCTAAGGACCTGTCATTCTTTAAGGTAGATATTTTATGAAATAGAAAAAGGAGAGATAGATAAATAGGCAGAGGGACTAGCTAGCTAGATAGCTAGGCAAACAGTCAGACAAACAGGTAGGTATATGATAGGAGCCAACTTTGAAAACATAAAAAGGAGGAATACTTTCTGGCATGAATGTTCATGATGGTCCTGAAAATAAAAGAAATCCCTTGTGATCACAAGATTTACTCTATGTGAGGTTGTAGTGGCAACTGGGACATTTTAGGAATTTGGTTTTATTCTAACAGAAAGCTACTAAAAGGATTTAAGACAGTTCAGAAAAATTTATACTTAAAACTTGTTTATCACAGTTAATTTTAATTGCATTTTTATGATGATTGAAAATATTCCCTTTTGGGGAAAGGGAATTGTAGCTGGGTGGCACTGCACCTGCCTGGCAAGTGCAAGTACCTGTGTTCAATTCCCAGTACCAAAAAGAAAACAAAAGTGAAAACAAAATATTCCCTATTGGTTTTCAATATATCTTTCTGTGTTCTCCCATATCATATGCTTCCCTTTCATAAGACCAAGAGTTTTCTCAGAAGGATAAACTTGTTCTAGTGGAGAAAGAATTAAATCACTCAATAACTAATGTCACAGTTGTAACAAATGAATAAATACATCAGTAAAATTATGTACTGAAGACAAAAAAATTTAGATGCCTTAATGGTGCATATGTAAATGTTTTCAACTACCCCTTTAAAATACTTCTTTGGATTGGCTGATGGTTAAAACATGATTGATTGTATTGAAGATCCCCCAGCCAAAAATAGTTCACTTACCTAAAAGTGAGAGCTGCATAAATCCAGTAATGTAAATAAAGCCTGAAATATGGTCCTGTGCCCCTGCCACCAAGAAAGTGTTGATTACATTTTTGCCATATTATTTGGAAAGAAAATTTGTGATAGTGGTACAATGGATTTCTTAACTTATTTAGATTGGTGATTTATCATATATTATTCCTCTGTTTACAAATAGAACTATTATTGTCACCATTAATACCATTATAACTGTACTTCTAAACCATCTGAATATGAGTTACAGACATCATGTATCTTCAAGAGAAAAGACTGTCTGTCATATAACTAGGAGGTGGATACCAAATTGGAGAATTATAAATTGGATGCATTACTAGTTTTTAGATCATATCTGAATTTCCCATTTGTCTTTCTAGAGTTCTTTATAACAATTAGTTCCCTTTTCAAGATCCCAGGATCCTTTCTAGTTGCACTGGAATTGTGTTTAGTGGCCAGGTGTCCTTTGTTTGCTTGGTCTGAAAGAGGTCTCAGCCTTTGCCTTTTACAAATTAACATTTTAAAAGGTAGAGGTCAGCTGAGATGTCCACTCAAAGCCCTTCAGTTTGGGATCACGTCATGCTTCAGCATCATTGGATTCAGGTAATGTATTTTGACAGGAATATCAAGAAAGTAATGTTCTCTTACCAGAGTGATAAAAATTATGACCTCACTGCAACCTATCAGAAGATATATGATATTGCTTTGTTCCATTAATTAGTGATGCTAACTGTATTTGTTTAAGGTGGATAAATCTTTAGGTTTTTTCCTTTGGAAAATTATCATTTTTCCTGAGAGAAAAGAATGTTTTAAGAATCTGTAAATATCCACTTTTCTATTTAACTTTTACTTAATAGTACTAGGAAGGATTGGTAATTCTTTCCTAGGTCAGTTAGTATTATGATATTGATTTCACAATTCTTTCATACCATTTATATTAGTTTTCATTCTCAGCAATTTATGTTTTATTAAAAATGCTTACTTATTTACATATTCGTTTTTGGATGGAGTCAGGGATTCTGTTTTTATCAATAGTTTAAAATATTTCCCTGTTTTATTCAGCTTAAAACAGAAATAATCCCATATTTAGCCAGTGAGGTGGTTTCAAGACACCCAGTTGGTGCTTTCAACATGTTTCCATTAGTTTTTGAGCACTTTTTAATTTTTTTTATTTTATTTTTTTGTCTGACAAAATCTACTTCCTCTGACAAATTGACTGGAAACTGTGGCAGGCATTTGTTTGAAGGATCACGTGACCTGAGGCGAGGAGAGGAGGAGATGGGGATAAATGAGCACACACGCGTTTACGAAAAAGGAGATTTGATTAAATACAGGAACTGCTGATGAAATTGGATATTGAAAGTGAGAACAAAGAGGGCGGGAGGATTTGAAGGTAATCCCCGGGCTTCTGAACCCATACTAAGGGGTGTGTGCATATTGTGCTTCTTTGATATGCCTCCCAGGCTCACATATTGATGATTTTATAGAACCACAGCTGGCTGTTGGGTGGCGTCGTGTTTTGACTGTGAGGGATGTGCCCACACTTGCGTCTACATTTGCGGGGTCATGCTTGTATGTGGCCATGACAACCTTCCAGGGTACAGCTGCGTGATGGCTTGAGTGCTTTCCTGAGCAGAACTCTCTGGCAGCAGCTGTCTGAAGGTACTTGGAGGTGACTCTGCTGGTTCCAAATTGAAAGTGGAAACCTTGATTTTTAGGGATTAACAAGGGCCTATCATTAGGGATTTCTGCACAGTGTGATGGTGATAAAAAGTTTGAGATTTGATGAAAGAAGATGTCAGTTTGTGAATACACAGTAACTATTTTCCTGCTGCAAACACATGGCTGAGAGCATGAACATAGATTTTGGAAAACAGCAAGGAGATACTTTATGATTTACATTTTGAAATATGCAGTAATCACTTTATGCCCCTTCCTTTCATGTCTACAAGGCAGATTTGATTGATATGCTAAGAAAAACTTAAACTCTGTTTATTTTGTATTCTATCTGCTTTAGCCTGCACAAAAACAATCTTGTAGATCTATAATCAAATCAATCTTGTAGATCTGTAATGTGGCCATAATTGTCTTGTGGGTATTGTGTTGATCTTTATAAAATAAGACATCCAGTAATTTATACATTCAGATAAAATTTCCTTGAGAGGCGAGATCATGTGATACGCGTAGGATGTGAAAAATGATCTACAGTAAGTGACTTTACAGACTATCAGTGCTTCTTTGGATCCAGGCTTCTTTGTTTTGGGAACACTGAGTCCTTGTCTTTCTCTCTCTGGCTGTCCAGTTTGTTGATTTTGTAACTTGAACTATTTTTTTTCTAATTGAATTTATTGGTACATTTTAGGTATACAGTACAGTTACATTCATTATTGGGATCTTGTACCTTCACATGACAGGTCTTGGTTCTCATTTTTTCCCCTTGTCCCTGCCCTCCCTTCACCCCCTCCTCCCCTCCCCATTTACACACACTTTATTTCCATTTTTTCATTTTCTCATATTTTTTTCTTTTCTCTTATTACCTTTACCCCAACCTTCCCATTTTCCCTAGACCTTTAGCCCTTTTCTTCCTATTTCACATTGTCAACTATCTCATTAGGATCTTGTGTACTATTATAGTTTTTCACACCAGAGAAACTATTTAGTATTTACATATGTGTGACTTATTTATTTCACTTAGGAGTATATCCTTAATAGGAAAACTCAAACTATTTTAATGCTTGATCTCTGACCGCTACAAAGCCCCTTAGTACTAGGTACAACTTTGAACCTCTCTACTCCAAAGTCCTCACTTGGGACTATTTGCCCTACTGGGACTTTGGGCCAATCATCAAAGCCCACATATGATTGTTTCTTCAGCAATAAAAAGAGGATGAAGATGGTGCTCTGAAACCTCAAGGTGAAATTCTGTAAAAGGGCTTGGCACTGATTCCAGTGCATAGAACAAAGTGAGTAAATTGCAGTGTTATTTTAGTAATTATCTAATTTTCACTTTGCAATTGTTTGTTACATGTAATGTCTACATAAAATGCTTAACTTCTCTCTTCTCCATAGGTATGTGCAGCCATCCTGCTAGATAAGTGCCATTGATAGTCAGATTTTAGATATGAGGACCTTAATACTTACAAAACATCAAAAAATTCGTCAAAGACAGAGGTAGTAGAGCTATGATTCAAGTCAACTCTCCAAGACTTATGACCTTTAGAAAATGTTGTATAGCCTCTGTCCATATGAATTCCAGACTTATTTAAAAAAATAAGGACAAATACTTTATGTTTGTTAATATAATAGCTAGTACTTACAGATCACTTGCTGTGCTAAGTATTACTAACAAGTAATACTTACAGAGTGCTTATAATCTGCTGAGCTATAAACATTACCTGGATGATCTCATTTGGTTGTACTACACCCTTAGCCAGTATACAGACTGGAAATCAAGTGTTCCAGTTTGACAGACAGGTCGCTGTGATTCTTAGCCTCCATTCACCTCCATACCAGAGTTGTGAGAGAGTAAAGTTCTATTGTTTTAAGATATCAAGCTTATAGTTATCTGTACAAGAGCCATGAAAGTCCAATATGTACAGTGTCCACCTCTCATCTTTTCCTATCAGTTTGGAGATCCTGAAATAAGAAAACAGGAATCCTGCCTAGATGCACTTCAAAATCTAATTAGGAAAATTGGCTGATAACCTTTGCATTTTGTCATACTGAAAAATGTCTTTCCTTATAAAAAAGGGATTATTTTATTGCTTTAGCCTTGTTATATACTAGGCTCAGTTACTTCATGGCTCTTAGGGGAAAGACGTGCTGATCTTATATGAGTGGAAGAAAGACAGCAAAGCCATGCTTGCAGTGAGATTATGGAGAACGAAGACTGAGAAGATACTGCAGTTACAGGCCAGAGATGAATGAATCTGCAAATTATGAAAATGGGAGTAGGGTCAAGGAACATACAAAGCTCTTTATAGTAAAATTTATAGAAAATGATGCTTCATTTGTTTTAGTAAATATTGAGAGAGAAAAAATTAATAATTCAGCAGTCCACAGTTGTTCAAAATTTCAAATTAATGTAAGTCAAGCTATAGTTTATCAGGATGATGTACAGTACTAAAATCTGGGCGGCTTAGAATAATAGAAGTGTATTCTTTCATAGTCATTTTCTACAAGCCATAAATTTGAAATCAAAGTGCAGCAGGCCACATTCTCTCTGAAGACCCTAGGGAAAAACTTGCATTCCTTTTTGTTATAGCTCATGTCTAGATGTCCCCATAAAGCCTCATACAGTTGTGGGGGTGGGGTTCAGAGACATCTGATTGTAGGGTATGTGATGCTGGGATTACGTGTGTGATGCTGAGATCAAGGATGTGTGATTAGTCCGCCAATTGGTTTGGAACCATCCTGGGTGGGATTAAGGGTGCCCAGCCTTTGGTATGTGTGTTACCTGCTCAAAAGGCATGTAGTCTGGATAGAATATAAGGGACAGAAAAAGAGTAATTGCATTTCACCTGCTCCTTGATACTTCACTATTTTGTTGCCTTCTGCCTGTTTTGAGCTATTTTTCCTCTGCAATGCCCCTATGCCAAGCCACCCTGCCTTGGAGTCAGATAATTATAGACTGAAACCTCTCCTAACTGGAAGCCAAATAAGCCTTTCTTCTTTTATCTTCTGGTGTCAGGTATTTTGTTACAGCAATGAGGAAAGTAACCTAAGATACTCTTCCAGCTCCTGATGGTTTAGTTTGTGGCAATGTCATTCCTACCACCTCTGTTTCCATATGACTTCTTTTCTCCTAGTTTGTCTGTATTCTCTCTTCTTATGTGGATACCAGTCCTTGGATTGAGGGCCTATCCTAAATCTGGAATGATTTTTTTTTTTCCTTGAGATTCTTAAATATTTATTTCTGCGAACACTGCCTACTCAAAGAAAATTTCATTCTGGGGTTCTTAGCAGATGCGAGTTTCCTGAGGGACCCTATCCAATTTCTTTCAGGGGCCATGTAATGAATCCACCCAATTTTGCAAATGGCAGGTGCCCTGTACATGTTCAAAGTAGAAATTATGGAGACAGAGGATGAGACATTCTCCCCGGAGAAAACCTGTCCAGTATCACATGTCCAGAGAGATGCCCTGCTGTAAAGCAAATACGAGGAGGCCCTTAGGACTTGAGTTACATGTGCCTGCTAAATTGCTCTTCTGAAGAGACAGAGCCAATTCTTGCGGGGCATGGTGGCACATGCCTGTAATCCCAGCACTTGGGAGGCTGAGGCAGGAAGATCACTGTGAGTTCAAAACAAATTTAGTGAGTTCCAGTTCAGTCTCAACTACATAGTGAGACCCTGTCTCAAAAAACCAAAGAGACAGAGCCAATTCTTAGTGCTTATAAAAGTTATTCTTACTGATTTTTGTGTGATGCATGTGATAAAACACTTCTTACTTTAAATTCAACCACAAGCACTTGTGAGCCTTCTTTCTAACTAGCTTTTTCCTGGAAAAGTGAAAGGAACGAGCGAACTGTAGTTGATACGATGCAGAAAGTGCCCCAAGTTTCTCAGCACACAGTTCTGGGTGCCCTCTTCCCCTCTCATTTTTTTCCCTTCTTCAACAGATAAATTTAGAGTACTCTGAGAACTCACTGGAGGTTAGAAGGAAAAAACAAAAGAAACCGCAATTCCTGAATCACTGTGTGGGCTGCTGGGCTCTACAGTAAATAATAAATAAACTACATTAGGCCAAGTCACTACAATATCGGGCTACTTGCTTGAGCAGCAACTTTCCCTGTAACTCTCAATACTTTCTTGTAGAACTTCTCTCTAATAACATTCTCTTTTTTGGTGTTCTCATCTATTCCCTTGGCCCTAAGAACCCTGAAGATGCTCATGACAACCATATCTCTTTTTTAGATTATATATCCAAGTCCAGAATCTTATACCCACTATCATCTCCAAGAGTTGTCAAATTTCATAAATGTGAAACAGAATTCTTACTCCTATCCTGAAAAAAGAAAAAAACTGTTCTTCTATCATTCTTAGGATTCTCAGCAAATACAGGTGTATTTTTTGCAATTATTCATGCCAAGATTTTAAACAGATAAAAGGATTGCATGAAGAGTTAAATCAATTCTTAAAAAGAGGAAATACTTAGGAGGATTATTTGCCAAGCAGAAAATCCATGCAGAAGAGCAGTGATCTCACTAAAATGCATTGCAAAATAGAATAGAGCAAAAAAGATGGGAGAGAAGTAAGTATGATACAAGAAAATTTTCCTAGAACCTAAGTGAGCCAAACCATGAAAGTATATTGAAAAGTGGTGCTGAGACTTTGCAAAGTATCTGCTTGCATTCAATTGGCCAAAAGAATAGCTAAGTCAAGTATAAAGAAGCACATCTTGCCTACAGAGAACTGTGGTGAAGGTGAAGAAACAACCTTACAGGTGGTCAAGTAATGATTCAATGTACTACTCAGAATATAACCAAAGGAACCAGGAAACAGAGACTAAACTAATTTTAAAGCCATATCTAATAGGTGAGGAAATTTGATTTCCAAGACGGTAGTGAAGTTGTAAGGGTGATAACTACACTTAATGTAGAGACAAAAATTTGATATTGGGTTGGGATGCTGAAAAGGTGGGACATGGGAGGAGAAGAAGACTCAATTAATGGACAGGTCTTTGTGGGAAATTTAATGGGAAACACTTAAAATAATATTTTTTCAAGCAAGAAAATCATGCACATTCCTTTTTATTTTTTTTATTTTTTTTCAGTTTAATTGAGTTTATTGGTACATTTTAGGGATACAGTACAGTTACATTCATATTGGGATCTTGTACCTTTACACACATTCCTTTTTAAAGTTATCCAGGATCTTCTCACTTCTCTAAAAATAAAATTAAAATTTCAATAGATACCATGCGTATGCCTTGGACTTTTCCTGTACTGTGTTCCTACTTGGTCACAGAGCTTCAGTGGTCACCTTGCTTTTGATCTTCAGCCCTACGAAGCTGTTGTTACCAGAAAGCTTTTGTGCTGCTCTCACTGGACTGTTCTCCACCTAGCTTTTCAAATGTCTGGTTGGACCTTAACCCTGCAAAACTTTTAGGTCTTGAATTGCCTTTCCAGATCGTATCTTTCCTATAATTCCTAATCTCTGTAAACTTTCACAACCTCTTTTTTAAATATTATTAAATTATCTCTATTTTGGTAATTTTACTCATTGATTCCTTTTATTGTTCATTTGATGCCTTCTTCCACTAGGCTGTAAGTTCCATGGAAACAATAAATTTATCTGTCTTGTTCTTTGTTGTGTCTTCTGTATTTAGGATAGCAACTGGTCCAGAGAAACACTTTGGTATGTATTGAATTAGGGGATGCATGCACACATGAAAGAAGCTCCCAATGGGTAAAGAATAAAGCATAGGAACATTGAGGAAAAGTAGTCATCTAGGCTACAACATGAGCTTTGATCTGAGGAAGGTAACACCTGAATTGAAGTTGTACAAATGTGTATTTTATGTCACAGTAGAAGGAAGGATATGCAGTAGATGGAATAGCTGTGCAAAGACCAGAAACTTTGGAATAACATGACTTATTTTTTTCAGCTTTAATCGAGTTTATTGGTACATTTTAGGGATACAGTACAGTTACAGTCATTGTTGGGATCTTGTACCTCTACATGACAGGTCTTGGTTCTCCATTTTCCCCTTGTCCCTGACCTCCCTTCACCCCCTCTTCCCCTCCCCATCGACAAACACTTTATTTCCATCTTTTCTTTATCTCACATTTTTTTCTTTTCCCTTATTACCCTTCCCCTACCCATCCCACCTTCCCTACACCTTTAGCCCCTTTCTTCCCATTTCACAATGTCAGTAATCTTATTAGGATCTTATATATTATTTCAGTTTATTCACACCAGAGAAACTATTTGGTATTTACACATGTGTGACTTATTCATTTCACTTAGGAGTATATTGTCAATATGTATCCATTTTACTATTTTATCATTCTTTATGGCTGAGTAATATTCCATTTTATAGAAAAACCACATCTTCTTTATCCAGTTTCCAGCTGATGGGCAAATGGGCTGTTTCCAAGTTTTAGCTATTACAAACTGTGCCTCTATAAACATGGGTGCGCATACATCACTGTGATGTGATTCTTTTAGTTCTTTTGGGAAGATACCCAGCAGTGGGATAGCTGGGTCAAATGGAACCTCTAGGCCCAGCTCTTTGAGCTATCTCCATATTGTTTTCCATAGTGGTTGCACCAGTCTGCACCCCCACCAACAATGTAGAAGGGTTCCTTTCTCCCCACAACTCTGCCAACATTTGTTATTGTGTGATTTCTTGATAGCAGCCATTCTTTGTGGGGTGAGGTGGAATCTCAGTGTTGTTTTCATCTGCATCTCTCGAATGACCAGTGATGTGGAGCATATTTTCATATATTTACTTGCTGCTTTTACTTCTTTGTCTGAGAAATGTCTGTTCATTTTGGATGTCCATTTTTGAATCGGGTCTTTATATTTGGGGGGGCTGTTTTGAGTTCTTTATATATTCTCGATAATAGTCTTTTATCTGAGGAGCAGCTGGTGAAAATTTTTTCCCACATTATAAGTTGTCTCTTAGTTCTGCTGATGGTTTCTTTTGCAGTACAGAAGCTTTTTAATAAGATGAGAAAAAAGAATCCAAAAATTTATCTGGAGCCATGAGAGACCTAGAACGGCAAAAGCCATCCTAGGCAACAGACACATGGCAGTGGGTATAACAATTCCCAATTTGAAACTATACTACAAATCCACTGTGATAAAAACAGCATAGTACTGGCAAAGAAACAGGCCTGAGGATCAGTGGAACAGATTGGAAGACACAAAAACAAATCCAGATGTACTCAGCTACCTCATCTTTGACAAAGGAGCTTACCATCCCCACTGAAGGAAAGATAGCCTCTTTAATAAATGGTGTTGGAGAAACTGGAGTTCAACCTGCCACAGATTAAAACTGGACCCTTACCTTTCACCTTGCACTAAATTAAAATCCAAGTGGACTAAAGATCTAAATATTAAAACAGAAATACTAAACTTGCTGGAAGGTAAGTTAGGCAGAACTCCGAAAGATGCTGGCATAGGAAAAGACTTTATGAACAAATCCTCAGTAGCATGGGAACTAGAAGAAAGAATCAACAACTGGGTTCTCATCTTATTAAAAAACATGGCTTATTGAATAGACTCTAGGGAGACTGTATTTGTTCTGTGCATGCTAAAGCCTATGGACATGTTGAAGATATACTAGAGACAGTATTACAATGGTGAGTAAGGCATTTACTGTGGCTAACCGGAATCTGTACTCGATATTTACCATGTATAGCAACAATAGTATATTTGCCATGGGCAACTTACTTTATAATTAAATATAGCCATTCAAATGCTTGCCCAATGGCCACAACTACAATCCTAACAATGGTATATAAATCCATGAGTATGAATGGATCTAGAAACCATCCACAGTTGTTTTCTCTTTTGTAAACAGGGGGTCAATATGGAAACACCCACTCCAGGTAGCTAGTGTGTGGATTAAATTAATTAATGTGCACTGTGAATTCATTTTAAATTAATGAGCAAAACAAACTATTAAAAATTTGAAAACCATTGTAAAATAAGAAATGCCCCAAACTACCCATCTATATCGTGCATGATCAATTCTAAAAGGTTTCATGAGTGAAACTGAAAGTGTAAATGAGGATCAAAAGGTATAATAGATAATGTGAAATAGTGGGGAAAGGTCCACAGGGGGAGGGAAAGGGGAAGTTGGAAGGGTTGGGGAAAGCAAAGAAGGGAAAGGAATAAATATGAGAAAAGGGAAAAAGAAAAACAGAAACAAAATCTTTGTAAATAGGGAAGGGTGGAGGGGTTGAAGGGAATGGGGGAAAAATAAGAACCAAGATACATCATGTAAAGGTATCAATTTGCCAATGATGAATGTCATCATACTTTATACCTAAAATATACCAATAAACTCAATGAAAAAACTTTTAAAAATAAAAGTTTTCTTGGGAAAAATATGTCTTGTCCCGTATGTTGGAGTTGAGAAGTTTGAACCTGTGTATCTAAAGTTAATCTCCCAAAGTGGGAACTGAAATAGGGCACTAAAAGAGAAATTGTCTAAATAAGCCTTCATTCACTGGCTTTCAGCAAAATTACTCTAGATATAGGTCATGCATTTTATAGAAAAATAGTGTTCTAATTCATGAAAGGAAATTAGGACAATATAGTAGGCCTATACAGGAAGCATGTACAAAAGAAAAATGTGTTGGCAGTGTGTTACATTGAGTGTGCTGGAATTCATCCAGAGTGGGGTAGATTATCAGGAAACCATGTATACATTTTCAGAGCTACTTCTGAGACCATTTACTGTTTCCCGTTTCTGACCCTCTTTCTAACATTTGCATCCTAATTTTCCAGATTGCAGGATTCATGGGAGTAGAAGCTGAATTGCTCTTCTCTTTGAATTCCCTGTAGAGTCTTAATCAATATCTTGCAGGGTGGTGTTGATTGAGGAAACTGATCCATATATATAGTTACACAGTTAATATGTTTGCTAAATTTAAGTCTGTCATATTTCATGGATACTCCAACATGTTTGCCAGAGAAGATACGTTGGATATGAACTTGTCTTGGCTTGGCATGTACTTCAGAGGTGAACTAAAGATGCTATCAGGCATATTTTTTCATTTTGGTTTATTACAGTTATTCTTGGAATATCCGTAGCTGCTGAGATATTAATCTTGCAGTCAGGCAATAACAGAACTTTCTTCGTTTCTGCATTACCTGAGGGGAAATGAGTTGTAACAAAGAACATATATTTATTTTCAAAATGTGTACAATTTCATTCTGCAGTGTACCTGACAATGAGGAAATGTCATTTCGTATAGTATGTTCGAAAAATAAACTTAAGCAAGTGGAGAACTAGGTGATTTGTGAAAGCAACTCGCTAAAACGTATTCAGTGGTTGCCTCATTTTTTTAAGCACCTAAACTCCTCTCTTGAGTGTGTTCTCTATCCACCTCTAATAATCCTTCTCATAGCTCTTTAAAACAAGTTCTTTATGTAAATCTAGGGCTATTATTTTAAAGCAATTTTATTTATTTCTAGATTAAACAAAGCAAGTTACTGTTAATTTCAATTTATTCTGCTATACTTTTTATTTGCAAAAGAGTTTTATTTGCAAAAGAGTTTTAATTTTATAGAACTTGGAAAATCCTGAAAATAGTGAGAAGAAGCTGGTCAAAGCTTGTAGTTCATCTGCATTCCCACCTCTATCTGTCTGTTGATAATATTAGCCTTTTGAGGCTTAGATGTTTTGCTACATCTAAATAAATCAAATTATTGTCATATTTTGAACATTGTCTGGTACATTTTTATGTGATTTTATGATAACACTGAAACCCTGACATACAGCCGTCTATATACCTGGAACTGTTCTATGTACTTGCTTGTAATTATTCATGTCATCACTGTAACCACTGTAATTTTTGACAGTATAACCATTCACATTTAACAGATGAGCAAATGGAGGCATAGATATGATTGCACTTAGAACTTTGTTCTTTCACTGGCAAAATCAAACTAAATCTAGTACTTTCTATATATTTGAAAGAGTTTGAGAGAGGTTTTGAAAAGCAAGGAAATTGTGGCAAAATATTTGATGATTACTGGTCCAACTAACAACATGAAGCATTATTATTATTCTCTTGGTGGGGTGGTTGTCAGTAATTTTCTTTTCAGTGTTTCATACACTTCCTACTATATGATAGTGGTTTGAAGATTTCCATCACATGGATGACCTACACTGTCCTATGATTAGTGGATTACTAAGTCTTCAGAGTTACATCTCACTTTAGTAATTTTTCTTGTTTCTTCCTTTCAATTCTGCTTTTCACAGAGTCCCTCTTCCATCCAATCATATGGAATAATAACAAATGGAATGTTACTCAAACCACTCTTCCTGCACTCTGTGTTTGATACAGAAAGACACTTAAGCCATGAACCAAGTCTCCTGTGATGCTTTTGTATTTGTTTCTTTTTTTATATTCAAGTCTCCAATCTCATTCTAATAATAGCTAAACGTTTATTGTTAGTAATCATTAGATGTTATTGAAACAAGGCACTTTGTAGATTACCTTTTTTATATTTCATAAAGGTTTCTTAATATTTCAGATGACTTATTTGCAAATAAGTTGGGTTGTCATATGGAGTGGTGACAAATTGGATTGTGAATTAAGGTACGTGGAAACACAAATGCCTGGATCCTGGAAGCAGTCTTCATTAATAAGTACATTTATTAAGAGATTTGAAATGTGTTTTCATTTGCTTTCCCATGTAACTACGCATAATAGAAAGAATCTATAGTGAACTAGGCGAATTAAGCTTTCAAAGGGTATCATTAAGAGGGATTAAATTTGGCCTTCACTTAGAAAATAGGTTGCTAAACTTATTGCCTGCATAAGTACTGATTTTAGCCAATAGGCTACTTTAAAATGGAGAGTTAGTGGCTGAATAGGACCTGACAGTGGAAATGCTAAATCCCAGAAAAGAAGAACATGAATGATGATAATGATGATGTCCTCATGTACATCTAATACATTGTAAGAACAAGTGCACATTTTTTTCAATTTAATCATTATCCCCACCCCTTATTAGATTGATCAGTTGTGCAAGTACATAGACAGACACCAAAAATTTTGCACAAATGCCATGACTTTTTTTACCCATTTTTGTTACAACACAAAAACTCCAGTTTTAGAACAGATATTTTCTCTGTGTTCTTGAAAAAATTGATTTGTTTCCTATCAATAGAAGATACCAAAAATTGCAGAATATTTTCTATTATAAAATATTTATTTTTAATTGCATTATAGGTTTTAATCAGAGTTATTTTGACTACTTTCACCACTATTAGTAACTAGTTTTAATTTAATCCCCTGTATAGCCATTTTGTGAATAGATGTTAATTTTAATGTGAATAAGCCTAATGTGAATATGAAAAATCATTTTGAAAGCATGAACCAAGTTAATCAGACAGTTTACAGTTTATTATAGTTTGATGGTTTTGCTTTGGAAAGCATGTAGGAGATTGTAAAATAATATAGGAAAACCTATAGAGGAAAGGAAGATATTTTAATTAGAGGAAAATGTGATAAGCAGGAGAAATTATGCTTTTGTCATACTAAGTATTTCTAATTGGGAAGAAGAGAAGAGAATTAATATTTACTGAGGATATGGGTTGACTTTGACATTGAAAAGAAGGATTATCTGAGCCCTTACACTGATATAGTGAATCACATGAGCCCTTCAAATCTAAAAGTCAGAAACAAAGGAAAAAAGTGTTATAGCTTGCATATAACTGTTCCCAGAGACCATTTGCTAAAGGGTTGATCAGCAGCTCACACAGCTCTTGGGGAGAGGTTCAATCTCTAGGAAGGTAAGGCCTAGTTGAAGGAAGGTGCTGGGGTGTGCTCCTGAATGGGATATTGGGAATTCAGCCCTTCTTCTGCCTGCTTGTGGTTCCTAGCCACCACAAAGTGAGTAGCTTTCCTGAAGCACAAGTTCTTCACCATGATGTTCTACCTCATCACAGGCTCTGGCAATGGGGCTGTGACTATGGACTGATGCCTCTAAAACTGAACAAAAATAAATCTTTCTTCCTTATAAGTTGACTTTCTCAGGCATTTTGTCACAGCAACAGAAAGCTGACCAACACAGTAAGGCAATTAAGGCACAAGAAGGATTCAATGCACTTTTGCTGGCTTAAAGATGAAGGCCATCTGGTAAAAAGGGCAGGAGGCTTTGTATGCTGAGGGTAGCTGCTACCCAATAGCAAATAAGAAACCAGCAACCACAGTCCTATAATTACAAGGAACTGAAGTTTTCCTACCATAAAAAATGAGATTGGAATGACATATTTTATTCTCAGAGCCCTCAGAGGAGAATGAAAAATCAACCTACACCTTGAGCAAGAGCCTGATCACACTGCACTAGACTTCTGCAGAAATAATAAATTTTTGTTGTTTTAAGTTATTCAGCTGGTGGCAATTTTTTACACAGCAACACAAAATACAATCAGTAATAGCAAAATAAACTAGGAAGTGAAGCAGATTTTATTCTATACTTTCTACGTTTCGAAAACAATTTATGATTTTAAAAAAGTTGAGGTTATAGTCATGGGTTGAAATGCCTGAGAAATTCCTTAAAGAGAACTCCAAGGCACCATGAATGACATTTGGAGTGAGGAGACTGCATTTTATGGAAAGTGACAGATTTCCCTGTCTTACTCCATTCTCTCTGTATCTCTCTTAGAAGAACATAATGTTTTACTGGATAATGTCCCAAGTAAAAGTGCAGGTTTCAATTTAGATTTTTTTTTCCTGCGGTGTTTCGAGACTATGGCATGCATCTTGTATGAAAAAATTTCAAGTGTCTCTTTGGAAAAGCTACACAAAGGCAGTAGGTAATTCTACTCAGATATTAATATGTGGCAAACAGCTCACCCGGGAAAGTATCAGGAAGTATGATCACGAATGGTGAAGCTCCAGAAAAGGCAGAATAAACTGGAGAAACAGCAACATAACGGTAATGGCAAAAACCGACTTAGGAATAGGACAACTGGGAAATAATTAGCCCTTCAGAAATCATTTTGGAGTTCTACAAATGAAGAATTTGGATATGCAATGCTTTAAAAAAGATAATAGTTAATGGTATGAAAATGGTCACAAACAAATTTTGGGGATGGTGGGATGATTTTGGAAGAAAAATCTGGTCAGGAAGAGGCTGTAATTCTTGCATTTACCCTAAATTTAATTTTAAAATGCCTTTTTTTTTCTGAATGCTCTATAAACTCAATTAAAGTTAATGGGAGTTATGGGTAACATTTCTAAATCACAACCTCTTTGAAGCTAATTATTTAGAACTAAATTGTTAAACCGCAACCTTTTTCTCATTTAGCAATAAGCAAGATAGCACCCTTGTTCATATTATATTAGATTTCTGGAAATCATTTATGAAGATATTTCTTCTATAACAGATTTTTTTTTGTACAGGGGATCAAATTTAGGTCCTTGTGCTTGTGAGGGAGGTGACAGAACCACTGAGCTAAATATCCGGCATAACAGATACTTTCAACTGGGCTAAAATGAGGAAAGATATGAACAACCCTCTGTGCCTAACATTTTCGTTATACTACAGTTGGTGACAACTTCTTAAAGTTATAAAACACTTATTTGTGGATATCTGGGCTTTAACAAGCAGTTTCCATATGCAAAATCATGAGGTTGTGTGAATGATCTCAGGACACCCAACTCTTTCTTGTAAGAGTTTGGGACTTTATTTCTAATTATTTACCCCTTGGGTTAATGAAAGTTCTATAAAGCACAGGCTTGGGTAACATCTAAATAGACCCTCATATTGATTAAGGGAACTTATCCACTCATTTGTTAAATCTTTAGTGGAGTATTAGTGTTCTGGGGCCCAGGGTCAAGGTAGAGACGACCTTCCTAAGCATTTGCTGAATGAATGAATCCTTACAAAAGGTACTCAATTGGCTTTGATACTACAGTGACAGACATTTGATATAACATAATAGTACCTCGATGCATAGACATGAGTAGAAGAGCTACCTTTTTATGAAATCTTGTCAAGTGTCAAGAAAAAAGCACATGGAGATTTTCTTTACCAGGAGAGTTTTATTTCACATATTGATGGAGAAATGAGTGGGCAGGGAAGGTTGTCTCAGCAGACGTCGTCACTCTAGATCCCAGCATTTTTTTCAGTTTGGATGAGGGAGAAAGTGTCTTATGGAGCACAACAAAGCTTGGCATATTTTAAAGTATAACAACCAAGCTTTAGAGGACTATATTTTTCAGTCATCTACTTTTATTTTCAAAGGGAACATCATATAACAGAATTAATTGGACACATCTTAAACTAAGGAACCTCATGGAATGGGATTTCCTATGTACTTGTAGAGTCTCATGTATCAAAATGTAGAAATACATGACCTTCCTTACATAATGGAATAAGCATGTGTTCAAATGTACATGTACTCATTCTGCTCTGACAGGGTGTTATGTTTGCCACACACCCACTGCTGCTAGTGGAACAGACTGAACAACAACCAATTCAGTGGTTCTTAGTGCTCAGTTTGTGTTCTGTAATGTGTAAACATTCCAATAGCTGAATAGCAACAGCAGAGAGATAATTTTAAGCTGAAAACAACTGGGTCAGCTATTGCAAAATGAGAAAAAAAATAATGAAAAACCCCATGGAAATATCCAAAGAAGGGTGTGTGTGTGTAAATCTGGACAGGTATAAGATAAGTATGAGAGAAACAGCCCTGTTGGAACAGGAGAGTGGGCATTCTGTTCAAAAGATGGGTTATTTGGGATGTTTACATTTAAAATTTAAAATAAAACCAAACACTGTTTGATCCATCTTCTGCTGGATTCATACCATGGCTGTCATTCTCAGTACGTGGTGCTGAAGGTCCTCAAAAAAGCCAGAAGAAAAGACTAAAGTACCGGAGATTTTAAACTCAGGGGAGATTTCCTCTGCAATATTTTTTTCCTTTTTCCATTCTCTATTTGCCTTGGTCAAGTTTCTAAATCCAGGGATCACTTGTACTGTAATTACCCAGAGGATCTCCTCACTGATAGTGATGTCTCTCTTGCTTAGGGCTATTGTAGTTTTCTGTTGCCTTTGACCATTGGTCACAAAATGGGCCTGTGAAGAGTTCCCCAGATTTCACTCTAGGATAGAAATCCTTTCCCCAGCATGGAAGGATCTGTGTCTTTCAACCAACATCAGTCTACTTTTCCCAGAAACATTAGATGGTAGCCTTATCTTTCAAGTTAATGGGACTATTATGATATTTTCTAATGAAATACTCTTCTGTGGTTATTAAATTCTCCAAGTAAGAACATTTAAAGTCACAGGCAGTTACAAATTTAAGGTAGATCACAGTTAGGTGTTAGAAGTGCTGCCCTACTGTAACCTTTTAGTGTCTGGTTTTGCTTCAAGAATGATTCACTTCATGTGAATCAGAACTTTAGGGTTCCTAGAAAGTATTCACAGGTGGTAGCAGAGCTGGATGTGTTTTCATATATTTATATGAACATTATCATAAAATCTCAAATATATTGATCACAAAATTGAAAAATATATATAATCTGATTTTGGGGGGGGAGTACTGGGGATTGAACTCAGCCCCTTGTGCTTGTGAAGCAACCCCAGAACCACTGAGCCAAATCCCCAGCCCCAAATACATATAATCTTAAATATACATGTCTGTGTGTTGACAAAAGCATACATCTGTGTTTGTGTAGACCCATTGTCACCTTGGACAGTTCCCTCACACCTCATTTCTGTTCATCTCCAACTTACTTTCTGACAAAAACAAACAAACAAACAAACCATTGTTGTTCTGGTTACTTTTGCCATAGTTTAGTTCTAGACCATAGTACCAGTGATATTGTGCTGTACGTATTTAGTAAGGCTTATTTCACTTGACATGTTTCTGAGATTCATCCCTATTGTTTCATGTCAATACTTGGTTTCTCATTATTCTATAGTAGTATGCCATTGCATGAATGAGGCACATTTCATTCATTCTTTTATTGGTAATTCCTAGTTTTTTTTTGGGGGGGTTGATTTTTTGAGACAGGGTCTCACTATGTAGTTGAGACTGACCTGGAACTCACTATGTAGCCCAGGCTGGTCTCAAACTCACAGCAATCCTCCTGCCTCAGCCTCCCAAGTACTGGGATTACAGGCGTGCATCACCACGCCCGACTTTCTAGGCTGTTTCTGAATTGGGGAATTGTCTGCCTTTCAGTGACCCTAAATTTTATATTCCTTCCACTAGATTCTCTGTGTTGACATTGCTGCAGATTTTCACCAGCATTTAGTGTCATTAGTAATTTTAAAGAATGTATGCATGTACATGATGTGTATGGTATTTCATGTAGCTTGTATTTTCACGATTAATGATATTGAGTATCTGTGTGTACATTTTCAGTTTGTATAAATTCTATGATGAAGAGTCTATTTAAATCTTTCACCCATTTTTAATTTGTCCAGTACTGTATCTTATTATCCAGTCCTATGTCAGACACATGCATTTGTAACTGGATGGTTTTAGGGCTCAATGCATCATGAAATTAGTCCAGTACTTGTGAGTTTTAGGACTCTTGCTAAGACAAAGCCTGTGTTATTAATCAATTGTCTCACTTCTTATGCTGGATAATGAGATCCTTTGTCCTCAGAAGCACACACAGCTTTGTAGATTCCTTTTTATGCATAACATATGATCCTTCAGACAGAATTTTGTGCTCGGCTGCTAAAATTTTTTTTACTTTTACTACCTATTAGAAAAGTTGGGAAAAGGAGAGCTAAAGTAATTTTCTAAACAACAACCAACCTCTATATTTAAAATTTTATTATGATGGGTATCTCGATACATAGGTTTGTCTTCATGGAAATGAGCCTATGTCCAAAGATATCTATCAAGTTTATACACTAACCAGTGCAATTTTTGTATATCCATTACATACAATAAGACTATTTTAAGGAAACTAAAATTAAAACAAAATGGATGAAAAAAATCCCACTCACAATTCAACCCCATATAAGCTTTACAGTTTATAAGTCCTTTCACATATAATATTTCATTAGATATTTGTTGATAGCCCATTATTATATTTTTTTCTTTTTATTGAGTTTATTGTTACATTTTAGGTATACAGTACAGTTACATTCACTACTGGGATCTTGTACCTTTGCATGACAGGTCTTGGTTCTCATTTTTTCCCTTTGTCCCTGCCCTCCCTTCACCCGCTCCTCCTCTCCCCATTTACAAACACTTTATTTCCATTTTTTCATTTTCTCATATTATTTTCTTTTCCCTTATTCCCTTTCCCCTACCTTTCCCACTTTCCCTAGATAGCCCATTAAATGATGTTGTTAGCTTCACTTCACAGATGCATAAACTGGACATTAAGGAGGGTGTTGCTTGGTTAAGATTAACTTGTAAATGGAAAAATTGAATTCAGCACTCCTGATCCTAGACCATTTTCTACAGAAGTTGCTGCACTTCCTGGTGGTCAATTAGAGCTGGATGGGCAATATCAATGTCAGTCACCTTTCCCTTGCTATACCAAAATTCCTGCGGAAAACAGATTCAAGGATGGAAAGAAGTGTATTTTCTCTCATGGGTTTAAATGTTTCAGACCCTAGCGTCTGCTGTTTCTGAGCCTGTGGGGAGACAGAGCATCTTGATGGAAGAGTGTTGCAGAGCAAACTTTCTCGCTCACCACCTCACCATGGCTGAAACAGATAATGACTAAGCCTCAAGGAAGGGGCTGACAAGATCCAGCCCCCAGGGTCATGCTCCCATGACTCACTCCCTTCAACGAGGCCTCCCTTCCTGAGTTTCCATCACCTCCCAGTAGTGGGATCTAATTAGGGATCCATCAGTGGATTAGTCCATTGATGGATTTAGATTCTTCATGATCGTCACCTTCCAAAAGCCCCATCTCTGAACACATGAACACTTTCGGGAAATGTCAGAGCCAAACCATAACCGTGTCTCACCATCTTCTTGGATACCTGAAAGATCAAAGTCGAGCTCTGTTACTTGATTTACAAATCCTGCCTTTGCAGGTCTTGCTAAGTGCATTGGCTTTATGCCCCATTTCTGAGAATACAAGGCCTGTTTTCAGAAACAATGTGTGAAATTAAATGGCACCTCAACCTGTGAGAGAACATAGTCAAAAGCTAACCTGCTTTTCATTTTCATTTATCATAGTTTTAGGAGTTCTTTATGCTGAAAAGGGGTAATTTCAGTTTTTTCCTTAAGGTTTATTTTTAGAAAAAGCTTTGCTGATGATACGCGGGAGACATTTGCTAAGATGAAATTATTCTCATGACATGAATCAGCTTATTACTGTTCCTCTCCTTAAAGATAATGGGTTCTTTACATTTGTTGGATTTATTTTAACACATGAAAATGTTTTCGAAAGTGAACGTCAATGTGAAAAATTACTCTTGCCATATGTTCAGTAATGGAAGGGGAGCTCACAAGTGCGCCCATCAGCAAATATCCAAGCGTTTCTCTCATTAAGCCCTCCCGTTGCATCTGAGCAGGTGAAAGGATTAGATGACTTAATTCTTGCTTCTAATTCTGTTTTCTTGTGAGCTTTAAATATTTACTACTGCTTAGGAATCTTGCAGTTTAGTAATCTTTGAGGAACACATTACGTATTTTGAATTATCACAAAATTGCCCTATAGAACAATCTGGTCCATTGCATATTTCTCCTCCTTCCCAACCCATGCTTGCTAAAAGTAGGTTAGTTAAACTAGATCAAGCATGAGTCTAAATAATTGAAGCAGGGCTTCCTCTGGGAGCAGTTGAAACCCTATTGTAAGGCCAGCCATATGCCTTAGTGGAAAAATTCTTTTGCTTAGTTTCTAAATTTTCTTTAAGCATTTTATTATTTAACATTTCTTTCAACAATTGCTCTCCATATAGTACTCAGAAACCATCTACAAAACTGAATTTCTATTTGTTCTTCCTTGAGAGGGCTACAATGACTTTTTCTTCTTTCTTCTTTGATTTGGGCCTAAAAGCCCCAATGTTTAATGTTTAATGTTCCATACTACTCAGCATAAGAGTCCTGAGTAGATTTATAGGACCTTCCAAGCCCCCAAGACCCAAGAAATAAAACACAAGCAGAGTAAGACTTCATGTCAGTAGGACCTGTTTTGCATCAGTGTGCCACAGGGAGTCCTGCTACACTCATCTGAGAAGTTTGAGGGAAGAGCTTCTTACATATCAGCTACAGGCCTAGGATCGGTCCATTCAGGCACAGGGAGTCCAGGAAACGTGCAGCTCTCCTGATGGGAATTCAAGGAAACACCAGGAGACATAGTATTTAACTGACAACAACTGTCACTTCTCCAGGGAAAATGGTGAGACTGAAACCAGGGCATCTTCAGGATGGGTAGCTGTATTCATCACAGCTTCCTGGGGCTTGGGGAGGGTGGGGGCCCCTCCCTGACTGCTGCCGCATTAAGAGTGATTTCCCAGCCATGTCTGGAGTGGAGGGAGTGGAAGAGGGCCACCATGGCTGATAGCTGAGCTGCACCTCCTGTCAGAGTGTCACCAGGGAGAATACCCACTAATGATCAGGGAGGCCATTGAGTTGTCTCAGTGCACTATGGGAAGAGAGGAGGGTCAAGAAGAAGCCAAGTAAAGAAAGTGAGAGGGTCCTGATAGCTGAGAGTCAAACTACACCTACTCCCACTCTGTGGAGGTAAAGGGAGACAGTCAAGTGCTTCTCGTCTGTCATTTTGCAGCTGGATTGGGCTTGCCACAAAACTTCTTCTAGAACTAAAACACACCCCAAGGACAAGCATGAGAATACTTAATTGCCTTTCATCATTAGTCTTCACTTACAGAATCATTACTTCCTATCATATCTCAAAGGAAATGAAACTCAACGAAGAAGCCACAGACGCTTTCAGAATAAATATTTGAATGGATGGGGCTAATGTATTAACATTCAGAGAACTTTGTTGTCTAGAAGGAAATAACATTTTAAATAAAAACAATGAAAATGAAATTAAAGTTCAGAGGCCTACTTAGTCATTGTTTTACCAGTAATTAAAAAATTCTGAAGAGAGATAGCTTAACTTTTGTGGGCATAATTTTGTTATTATTCAGTTAGAATAAATCTCTCTGTGGTTTACTTAAATTTAATAATCCAAAATTGAGAGTACATTCTTACTACAGATGTATACTTTTTTTGTAGAAGAATCTGACAACAAAATAATAAATAACTTAGAGCTGTTCAGAAACAGCTTAGGTGTCTACTTTTTATAGAAATCTAAGGGCCTTTGCATTTAACACCAAAGAATGTGTTTCTTTTATCATCACAAAAAATTTTTAGGCTCTAGGGTTACAAATACCTTTATAAAAGCACTCCTTTCCTCCTAAAATGGATTTTATAGGATTTTAAGACAAACAGGAAATAACCCCCTTTTCTCTTAAATTGTAGGCATCAGGAACTGTGTCATGGGGATGGGAAAACAGTCATAAAAGGAGAATGCTTTACAGATCTCTCCAACTGGTCAATCACTAACATCTCAATATGTATTCTAATATGCAAATGCTGCTGCCAGAATATTTCATACTGTTGTTATTTTATGTTTCCTTACCAAATTTTAATTGATAAATACAAAAGATAAAAACTAATGTAAAATCTTGGTGAATATTAATCAGATATCTTAATTGGAACCGTTCTACGTATACCAAACAAAGCCTAAGTGGAAATATCATCATTCTAAAATTGTACATTAAAAAGTCTGTAGAAATAAAAATCAAGTACTAATTAAGAAAAATAGTCAAGGGCCGGGGATTTAGCTCAGCAGTTCAGTGGCCTGCCTTGCAAGTGCATCTTTGATTTACATTTACCTAATAGCTAATGATATTGAACATTTGTTTCATATACTCATCGTTCACTTGTACTTTTTCTTCTGAGATGTGTCTGATCAGTTCATTTGGCCAGTTATTGATTGGACAGTTTGATTTATTTTATTGAGTTTATTGGTACATTTAGGGATACAGTACAGTTACATTCATTTTTGGGATCATGTACCTTTACATGGCAAGTCTTGATTCTCATTTTTTCCCCTTACCTTTGCCCTCCCTTCACCCCCTCCTCCCCTCCCCATCTACAAACACTTTATTTTCATCTTTTCATTCTCTCACATTTTTTTCTTTTCCCTTTTTGTTCTTCCCCTACGTATCACACCTTCCCTACACCTTTAGCTCCTTAATGTGACAAAGTAGTAGTTGCTTCTCCTCATCTAAGCCTCACTCTGTCCCCTTTGTCACCCCGAAAGTGCCAGAGTTTGTCCCATCTCTCAACATCCCTTAACCACAGGCTGACAGGAGTCATTCTAGCATTTTCCTGAGCTTCCTAGTCCATGACTGGAATGACTTTGAGGAGGGGCCGACTGAAACATAGACCTTTTAGTAGCTCCCTTTCCTTCGTTAATTCACTTTCCTTCTCTTTGATCAGAGTTTACCAACCAAATCTATTGGTTCCACTCACTCCCATTTGTAGGGACAGCTCCTATGGAAAAATCAAATCTTGTAATTAGCAGCAAAATAGGACCCACAAAGAGAGAAAGGTGATTTGATGCATGGGAAGTTCTTTTAAAAGGTGACTAAAAGCTGGGATGGGTAGATAAAGACGCTGGATTTGATCAGTGCCTGCTGGGATGCATGCATTGAAATACCACACTTGACCTTGTGAATATGTACAACTGCTAAACATTAGTCAAAAATAAAAAAAATACATAATTCAAAATGATAAAGATCTCAATGATTTTTTGGACTTAAAATGTTTAACAACAGATTTTAAATGTTTATAGAACAAGTTGATAAATATATGAGATGATGAATTTGTTAAATTAGCCAGATTAAATCACTCCATATTATACACATGTATCAAAGTTTCACTTTCCCTTCTAAATGCATTTAAGTCGTTATTTGTCAACTAAACACACAGTTTGGAAAATGAATTAAAAAAATCACAAAACAACAGATGTAAATATGAAAAAACTGCATCCCAGTTATTAAAGAAATAAACACCTGAGGAAGATTCTACTTTTTATTTACCAGATTATATCAAAGATTAAGAAACAAAACTCAGTGTTATAAAGTATATATTCCATAAATCTTACCATATGTGCTGATGAAAATATGACTCAATGTACTTATTTGGCAAAATATATATATATATTTTTTTTTTCTCACAGTAATGCTCTTCACCTCACAAAGCTCATTTTTTACTTACTGATAGAACACACATTATATAAAATGAAGTCGAACATTTCTTATTTTATTGTTTTTTGTAATGATAAAGTCAGAGATCAGAGAAACTGCAGTCAAGTTCTCAGAGTCCTAGTCCTGACAGGGGAGCCCAGTACGAGTGGGGGAGTGGACACTAAGCAAGAAATAGGCAAAGAGTTTTGTTCTCGCCTGCCTTTCTCCTTCATCCATTCACCTTTGCTGTGGTGTTGATGCAGGATCGAGGGCCCAGCTCTGATGCCCACCTTTGCTTTCATCTTGGCATCATCTTCTCCTAGGCTGTTTCCAGATCTTGACTTGTCCCAGAGTATATATTGCATTTCTGGCATTGCTCTGGCATTGGCCTACTTATTTTGCCCCTGGCTCTTGATGGGACATCAGCCAGTTTTCAACGTCATTCTTCTTACAGTCCAGCAGGGATGCATTCTATTTTGTGATGCACCATCTTCCAGACTAAAGCACCATTTTCTGCACAACCATGTTCCATGTCTACATTTCACGTACTGACTTCACCATATTAATTAATGCTGTAGATGATGACAGGGAGAGATGATCAGAGATGGCAGTAAATTAAATAGACTTTATCTGTTTATTTTCCAAAACACAGAGTAGTTTTTCTTAAACAATGGATATGGGCTTCATATTTCTTCAAAAATCCATTCTAAACTACAAAAATCACTCAGGTGTGGGGTCCCTTACTAACCACTTCTCACATCAGATACAGTTCCATTATTGTGAACATTGATGACATCACACACACAAAAGTGTTTTTCTATATTTTGCCTCAGTATATCAATGGAGGCTTGGTTGTAATATTTCATATATCACAAAGTCCGGCATGGTGGTTCTATTTTCCAGCTGGAGATGGGCCAACTTTGCATGTGCTGCACTCTCAGTACAGATCCACACTTATTCTTATTCAAATAATGATTAATTCAGTCGATACCACTTTTGGTCTTTTGAACAAAATAGGCTAATAGCATTTGGCAAACATTTTTGTTCATCAGGTATATTAAAATCCTCAAAGAATCACCGTTTTTCATTACAAAATGGGGAGCCATTAGAAATCACCAATGATACACAGAGTTAATTGAATTGCTGGCCTAAAACAATATCACTAATAAACAACTCATGGCACATGATAGAAATAAACTCATTATATGCAGACTATAATTATAAGGCATGATAAATCATAAGCAGAGGTTCTCTCTACCATTAAGTAAATAACTGCCTCACTCAGGGCTGATTTGCTAAAATATTATCTGAAAAAGCATTAAATATTCATTATTCATATTAAACACCAAATTCTGTCAGAAGGAGATTATCTATTTCAAAGTCACCTGTACTAAAAACCTCAAAGAAATGTTAGCCTACATACACTTATTTGGGTTCTTTTTGAACTACAAAGTTTTTGATCTTTGCCACTTTCCTGATTCTGCTCTGCTCCATTTAGAAAGTGGAATTCTGGATTCACTGACTCTGTTTGCATTATAAACATATTTGAAACACACAGTGAAGGTAGCTCAGTCAAAACATGGAAAACTTGAAATCTACATAAAGATGAGGCTTTCATAACTCATTATCTCTAGTGGCCCTTAAAATATTTTTGATGTATTCTGTTAAATATTTCTCAAAGCGTGTTTGATATAAGAAGGACACTCCAATAATATAGTCTCATCATAATTTTATGTAAAATACCTAAATGTGTGATACTGTACTTCATATATTGAAACAAAGTTAAATATACTCATTAGACATATTGAGAGTTTTAAGTCAGCATCACACAGTTTTAGAGAGGAAATTGCTTAAAGTTTGATTCCATAAATCAACCATTCATTCAAAGCGATCAGGTAAATATATTTAAATCAGGACCATCAGTACATTTTTCTGAATGGGTTAGCAGTGGTAAATGTGACAGATCATTTTACATGTAAATAAAAGTAAATTTCACTTTTAAATAGTTGGTAATGTTTGGATACATATTTAATTTCACAATGCATTTATTTTATCTTTTATATCTGGAAATAGGTAGATAATGTCCAATGAGACTGACCTGTCATTTTCTGTTCACCAATATGCAAGTCCAACCTTGGAGCCCAGTCCCCTGACATTTTTGT
The DNA here is from genome assembly GCF_012274545.1 of Fukomys damarensis. NCBI lineage: Eukaryota > Metazoa > Chordata > Mammalia > Rodentia > Bathyergidae > Fukomys > Fukomys damarensis. The sequence continues at coordinate 124,463,210 of NW_022900928.1, forward strand.
AAACACAACTTTAGCAGAAGCTCTGATCATCAGCTGTGGTGACATCTGTAAATTGTGGTTTGGTGACATTTCTACACCTCCCTGTAGATGCTTGGCAGGTGGCCAATCTATCAAGCAGTAGTGCATCCCTGGGTTGTGTGACTACCACCAGGAAACCTATCATTTCAAAATCTGGAACTGGGCAAAATTTCATTTTCTTACATCAGAATCCTAGGAAGATTTTGATGTTTCTTTGAACCTCATAATTAGAGTTCTAAGAATGATGCAAACTCCAAGTTTTTATCTGCTGAAATAAATTGTTGTTGGTAAAAATTTCAAATGAAAAAGAACATTACTTAAAAATGCTTCTGAATTACACACAAGTATACACAGACATACACACATAACACACACACACAACACACAGTGGATTCCTAACATGGCAAGTATTAATGATTTTCCTGGTTAAGGATACACGTGCTGCAAACTGAAAGCATACACCTTCTTTAGGAAAAGCTAATTTTGAGGTTCTGGAATATATCTGTATAAAGTCTGTTAGTTTACTGTGAGGACTCAGTTAACGTGTTAACTTTAGTCATGCAGCATGGTATTGTGTTCTAGGGAATGTAGCAATAATCTGGCAGAAAATGTGTCAAAACAAAATGAGATACCATTGAACTGTGAGATTAGTGGCCTCAAAAGAACCACATCAAGCATGAAGAAAAGACTGGGTAGGCCAGTGTTGGAAATACAGGATGGTAACTCAGGAAGTGTCAAGGTCCAGAAGCTGGCCCCTGAAGGAGGTGCCAAAATTTAACAAATAGTGTACATCAAAGCTATGGTCCAGTGCAACATGAGAGCCAAGAGGGATGGATGAAGGAGAAAGGTTAGAGAATCCAGAAAATTTTTTCATGAACCCCACCTCCTTCATTCTTACCAGGTTCCTCTCATATAACTAACATTCTGAGATTTTTTACTTAGCTTGCCCTCATCTCTGATTACATAGTTAGCATAAAGTATGCTAAAAGTCCAGGTATATTTTAATTAATTTAATTTAATATGGCGAATAAATGTGGGCCCCATGAGGAAAAGGGCATACACATTTTGGAACTATATGGCTTTTTTCCAGAATTTTTTAAAACATGGAATTATCAATTTGTATTTTTATCAGCAGGATATGAAAGGATTCCCTAAATCCAGCTTTTATATAGTGCTGGGGGATTAGGTTTTAACCTTGGATGATCTGATAATAATAGGAAAATATCTTCCTATAGTGTTTGATATCTGTGAGACACATTTCACATTGATAACTTCTCTTCCTCTTCTATTAGCCCCTCTTTTGTTGACTGTGTCATAACCTGGATCTGTAGGATCTGCTGTGAGACCAGGTTATGAGATCAAGAAATTAATCTTGTTGCTGATGAAGAAAAGTGTTGTTAGGGGAATAGGGAGGTAGGGGGTGGGGAGAAGAAATTCCTTAGTGTGTGCATTTTGAGCAAGTTATCCGAAAAGATTTGTGGATTCTGATTCCTTTGTACAACTGAATACTTCCAAATTAGCACCATGAAGACTGCTGAGCAGGGATAATGATAGGTTCTTAGATCTTGCAGTCAAGGGAGGCGAGTTGTGAGGTACTCCTGGATCACCACCAGGTAGACCAGAGGAAATGGTCAGGCAAAGAAAGGCAGGTTCTGACTGCTGGTACTGTTCACATTTCACTGAAATGTTGTCACATTTCACTGAGAACATAGAGTAAGGCACAAAGATATTTATTAAAGATAAATCTTTTTTTCTTCATCAATAAGTGAAAGAGTTTTAACTTGAAGTTTATTAGTTTTCATTTCTCCTACCAATGAATCTTCTAGTTGATATCTCTTCATATATTTAAATGTGAAATAATGAGTTAATATTTCTAATACTTTATTGCTTTCCTCTTCAGCAACTTCCTCCTTGTGGAGACCATTAAATATTCATCTATATTTTGTTAGTTTTGAACACATTTTCATTACATAATTTGCCCTGAATTGATATGAAAGAGGTAAGGCTTCATTTTACTTAGTAAAATGTTCAGATAACTATGCGGACACATCTTATACTTAGACTATATTGTTTTGAGATAATTTCAGATTGCTTTTCACTTATGAATTTAAAAATGTTTCCATATGTGATAATATAGGTCTTCTCTTTCTCATATTTGTCTTCAAATTGTTGTTTGATAAAATTGCCAACATGGATATTAGTGTCCAAAGTTCTACATAAAATTCAGAATCATTTTCATAATGTAAAGTATATGGAGATTTTGCTTGACATTGTTCACCCCAGTATGACATTCACTTCAGTACTTGCTACTTTCATTTCCATTGCATCATATATATTTGTCTGTCAATGAAGCCTTCTGCTGTGTTTTCGTAGATTTATGCTTGGACTTTTCTTTAGAGTATGTGAAAGTTAACCTTAACTCTATCAATTTGATTGGCCTCAGAAGTGCTCAGTGGATTTCTATGTCACACTTTCAGGTGTGTGTAGGCAGGTCCTGGAGATACAGTGAGTGAGAGCAGAGGGAATCTCTGAAATCCCATGTGTGGCAGATGTTAGTGCAGTGAAGATACCTGTGACAGCTAGAAGATCTGTTGCTCTCAGCAACAACATTTGTGGAAAGCAGCATTAATACGAGATATCAAAAAGCGGTAGCCATGTCCAGTGTGCCTTTGTGTGGCTTTAAGAGGTGTGTCAGTGAACTTTGGTGCAGGAGTTAAGAAGAAATATCGAAGCACCCAGGACAAAATGGACGCAGCCAAGGTTACTAATTTAAAGAGGGACATTTCACACTATAGCGTACATAGTCATCATTTACTGAACGTTGGGTTTATCATACCTTTACAGGGGTGGACATTTCAAAGCAGCTTAAGAACCTCTGATCTCAGGGCAACGCTCTAGCTGGACATAATAAGATCATGACCTTCATGCTATCATTTGAGGGGCATTTTCAAGATTTTTTTTTTTTGCTTGTAACAGTAATAGCTGTATTTTTTCTTTTATTTGCTCAAAATTTGCTTTTCTTTCTACTCATAGGAAAAAAAAGTGAGACAAGAATAATTACATCAATTAAATGTATGATAATCACATCAAATTTAAAACTGTTTAGCTAATGAAAACTAACTAACAAAAATATTCCAATGAGAAAGACATTCATCAAATTCACTGAATTTGATGTCTACTAGGCACTGGCAAGGTGCAAAACTCAGCCAGGATACTTTGTAATTTTTTAACCTTCTTTGAGAAAAAATATATTTCCTTTTCATCATGAATCATTGTAAGTAATGCAAAAGTTAACTTTCTCCATATAATATTTCTTAGCAATTCCCTAGCAACCTTCAAGTGAACAAGCTTTTACTAGTGGGATCCTGAGGACAAAAAAATTTTTTAAAAAGCTTTTAGTTTTTGCTCCTAACCCTTTAATTTTAAATGTTTTATAAGAGAAAAAGTAATATTTCACATAAAGGCTTAAATTATTCATTATCAAGTACTACTTTCCATCTCAAAATCTAGCATAATATTGTGAACAATGCACGTCTGTTGAATTGAATTTTATTAAACATAGGAAGTCTGGAGAAACTGGGAAATGTATTTCTCTTTTTCCTGGAGGTTCATGAAGTCATTTTCTCTGCTTTTCCTTAGAGATGGTATCTAGCCGAACTCTAATTGTTCCATTTACTTAATTGGCTATTTGAATAAACTCCTGTCTTTACATAGAAAAATTTAACATTAGTGTTTTTAAATTAAAATAGCCTCTGCATTCATGTGATTTTTCTCTCTGCTTCAGCTTCAGACTATACAAACTAATTCACTAGCTCATTTACTAACTAGCTAAACAAGAACACCTGGAAACTTTCTGTCGCAAATATTTAGTGTAAACATTTTCCACTCTATAGCCACCTGTCCTAAAATTGCTCATGTCTGTGTTATGGAGTGAATATTGGTGTTTTCCACACTCCACATTTATATGCTGAAATCTTAACTCCCAAAATAGGATGTCTATTAGAAGATGGAGCATTTGGGAGGCCATTAGGTCACAAGGATCCTTGTGACTGTGTTTAGTGCTTTATCAAAGTGACTCCAGTGAGCTCACTAACAGATGGCCATATGCAGATACAACGAGAATTTGACAAGTAGAAAGAGGATCTTATAAGAGCTGGTCTTGGCCTTTCAGACCCCAAAACTGTGACAAATAATTTTCTGCTATTTATAAGCCTCTGAGCTCATGGTTCTTTGTAAAAGCCTAGATTCCTGTCTTTTCATCCACTGATATACCAGGAAACTGCTGACTGGAAAAACAAACTGCCAATCTGTAGGCATCACTAATTTCCATGGGACAAGTACTCCCATCAAAGCCATTTCCAAAACTCCAGTTTAAGATACAATTGCAAAGGGGGTGAAGAAAATCTCTTGTAGAATCCTAGGTTCCGGACTGCCAGTTTTCTCTCTCTGAAGGTGCCTGTTTAGAGCCTTTCTCTTGTATCATCTTGTCTGGAGCTATAGTGTGATGACACGAATATATTCCCTTGGAATCTCATTCAGCACTTTTAGTACTTCTCCCAACTCCTAAATCAATGTCATCATCAACCCTAAGAGCTCAATTGCATTGGTGGGGGCATCTACAAATGCAGAGATTCCACTTGCTATTGTGCTCTCCATGCTACCAATCCAACTGGTATCCACTCTCTGGACTCTTCACTTTATGGTCACGGGAAGCTTCACTTGTCTTGCCCAGCCCATTGTCCTGTCCCACTATCATTACAACAGCTGAAAAACTTCAGATCAATATTGGAAGGGAATCAGAAAGCTTCGGGGGAGAAATCAGGCAACCTTATGATCAGAACTTCCCAAACTGTTTCTTTACTAAACTTCATTTTCCTTCCAACCTTCCATTGTCTGATGTATTTTTTTAATCCTATTTGAAGCCAGTTCTTTCATGTTTTTTATTCTCCTGAGGCTTGGAGCTATATCAAGGCTCCTTTATCCACAGATTTCTAGCTATAACCATGACTGCTACCTCCAGCTTGGATTTCTTCAGTTACCTCTTAAATATTTCAATTTAAATCCTCTTGTAAGTTGATATTTTCTTTTGCTGCCATCATATTTTTGCATTTTGGCTTCTGGAAGGAGTCTTCTAGACAGAGCAGATTTTTCTCTTTTGATTCACTTGACTTCCTTCTATTCTTCATTTGTATTTGCTTCTCAGGTTTACTCAAGAACCTGAACTCCCAATTTGTCTGTACATTGTGCACCATTATATGGGTTACCCTTACTGAGCCACAAGTGATGTCCCAAGTTCAACATTTATGGTGCTTATCTGATCTATGTCTCTCTGCTAAATATATTTTTTCATTCTCTCCTTGAAATGCTCAATTTCTATGATATTTACAAAACACTATTTCTAAATGCTCACCCTCTTTCCTCCTTTTACATTCCTTTTCGGCTATCCATTTATTCATCTCCTGAACCAGTGCTTATATTAGCAAGTACTTGACTCTTCATTACAATACATGTTGAGACAATGTTATTTACTTAAATGTCTTTAACTGTCCATTTAAAGTATTAATTCATTCATTTTTATTTGTATGTTTCAAGTGTGTAATTATTACATTCCTTGTGAGAAACTGGTACATGTCCATGACACATCTTAATTATCCTTTTCAACCCCTTCCCATCATTTCTGGCTCTCCTCCCCCCATCTCATGGTCTCCTTCACTTTTGCAGAAGATCTATCTCCTGATTTCCTGTCTTTTATTTTTCACTTTACTTCTGTATTTGGTCTGTCATACAAGAATAATCATGCAATATTCAAGCTTGTGTGTCTGGTTTATTTCACTTAACATTACGGTCTCAGGATTCATATCCATTTTCCTACAAATGAGTCAAGTTTTTTTTGGGGGAGGCCATTTTGAGACAGGGATCTCACTATGTAGTTGAGACTGACCTGGAACTCACTATGTAGCCTAGGCTCGTCTCAAACTCACAGCGATCCTCCTGCTTCAGCCTCCCGAGTGCTGGGATTACAGGCGTGTGCCACCATGCCCGGCTCAAGTGAGTCAAGTTTATTGCTTTTTATGGCAGCACTGCAATCCCTTGCGCACATAGAAATGCCATGTTTTCTTTAACCATTCATCTGTTGATGAACATGAGGCCACTTCCAAAATTTAACTAATATGAGTTGTGCTGGTAGAAGCATGGGCAGGCAAGTGTCTCTAGAATATGATGGCTTTAGCTCTTTGGGAAAGATTAATCAGATCAACTCACAGGACTAATATAAACAAATAAAAAATTAGATATCCCCAAATAAAAGACTAAATAAAGATGGGTGACTGAAATGAATAGACATGTCTTAGAAGTACAAATGACTAATAAATGTAAGAAGAACTTCCAGCATCTTTTATCATTAGAGGAATGCAAAGTAAAACAACACTGAGATTCCCCTTTACTCCAGGAGGGATGGCCCTCGACAAGAAGTTAAACAATAACAAGTGCTGGAGAGACTGAAATCAGTATGGTGATTCCTCAAATAACTGTCCATTTTTAATGATAATGAACACAAATATGTATGTCTTTGCCACCTATCTGTAGACATTTTATCTAAATAATACAGCATGAGAGGGCCTGGGATTTGGCTCAGCGGTTTGGCCACCTGCGATCTCCGGTACCAAAACAAAATTTTTTTTTTTTGCAATTTGACAATCTCTAAAGAATAAAATCTGACTCATATTTTTCTCCCCATCTCCTTTACCTTTCTGTGTTCCCCTCTCACTTGATGGGAATTTTTCACCTTCCAGGTGAGAAACTTGGAAGTTGCCTTGGAGTTTTCCCCCTTCCCTTAGTATTTCCATGGCCTATCTACTACCAAGCCATGAATACTTCTGGAATCTATACATTTCCCCTTATTTAAGCCTGCATCATTTTCATTAGACTGATTGCACAACGTTCTATCTTTTCTCTTGGTTCCCCCCACGGCCTGTCTTCGCATGGTGTTGGAGTTCTGCTGGACTGTACCTGGCCTCCGTGGTAAAGTCTAAGCTTTTGTGCTATTGCAAAGAATCACTCTGAATTGGTCTCTAGCCTCTTTTCTCCTGATCTGTCCTCAGTGTGATGTGCCAGAAATCCTGAATGTCTTTCCAGCTCTGCTTCATATCATGCTTATTCTCACTTCTTCACGTAAACGTTTTCCTCTCTCTAGGGTACTTTTACTCTATTCATTTGTTCAATGTCTTAATACCAAAGTTTAAACAGAAAGCATTCCCAGAAAACCTTACTGAATGCCCCCATTCCTTCAGCTTTGGACATATTGGAGTCCTATAGTAAGAGGGTGTTTTTTTAATGCACTAATACTGCTGGTTTGAAATGCTTTGTTTATTTAATCTGCTTTCTAGAATAAGATCTTTCATAGAAAAAGGGTTGTGGCACTAATAAAGAGTGTCTGAGATAGAGCTAGGCACACATTTTCCATGCTCTAAATGTTAGTCACATTTGACACCTGACAATTTAAATATAATAATATAATTCCCTCTCTCTCCTAGATGAATGTTGAACAGTGAGTAAGTTTTGGATAATGAAGCATTATTCCTGTGGCTTCTAATAAACCTAAAAGCTAAGGCAGAAAAGAAGGAAAAAAAGAAGGGATGGAAGAGGGGAAAGCAGGGAAGGGCAAGCAATGAGCTGCCTGACTGATTTTCTCCTTAAATTAGAAAATGTCAGTGAGACTCGGGATGTGGGTACAGTGATGTGAAGAAGATTAAGGAAGAGGAGGCGGGGAGAGAGGAAGAACAGCAGGAGAAAGGATAGTACGGAGGACCGATTTTGGCACCATTTTGCCCAAGGTTGGTTTTTGATTTGTCCCTGTGGGTGCCTAATCTGGTAAACGATGAAATATTGCTATCAACCGTTATGAGGCCAGAGCCTCCAATCGGTGCTGTTTCTCCATCAGCCAGTAGGGGATGTGATAGAGCAAACATGTTGGTTGGCAACTCGACAGTACTTTACAAAATGTTGCTTCCTTTCCCACACATCCTCTGTCTCTCCAAGCTGCGGATATCTGGTGAGGTGGGGGTGGATTTCTAGTTTTGATCGTGCTGTTTATTTATCTACTGACACTTATCCACTGCAAACCATAGAAATATTGCTGCTCTGTGTTGAAACGGGAAAAAGGATAGATTTTCATTGATGAAGCCATAGACGGATGGGTTAAATATTTATTAAGCTCATTTTGGACTGCAAAATGCCCAATAAGTTATTCAAAACCTTTTTTTGCCTTACCTGTACAGGGCAATGGGAATATGCAGATATTTAAGCCCTCTTGCAGTGGGTCTGCCATCCATTGAATCTGCCATTGCTAGTGCATAAGTCAACTCGACTCTTAAATCACTGTACACTTTTACTGTCATATCCGGTCTACAGCATCACAAACAGCTAAGTTGTCAGAGGAGACAAAACTGGGTGTAATATCACTTCCAAGTGATTTATTCCATAAAGTATATAAAATGCACATCGCGCTCTTGAGCTTATTATTCACACAATAAGCAACTATGGAAACAGAACTCTCTTAATTTGTTCACAGTGTGAGGAGTATTAAGAGCAAAACATATTATATTTAACATCTTTTACATTATCTGTTGACTCACAGGGTCAATGGGGAGAAAAAGGCACTTGGATTAAGTGACTAGAAATAACCTTGTTGTGAAGACATAGTGCTGGAAATGGAAAGCTCAAATTCAGAAGAATCTAATCTCTCGCAATTTGCTTTATTTCCCCTGATGCTTTGGTTGTATTCTGCTTTATTACAGTGGCACTCTCTCAGGATGCCTACCCGCAGCTGGATAAGCTTGTGTAAGGTGTTTATACAGAAATGAAGTCATCTAAGAAAAATGAACAAAGATCGCCTGCCAGCAATTTTTCAAATAGGCCCTGTTGGTATTTGTGGTAAGATCACTCTTAACTGAGAGAGGCTGGGTCACATTTCTGAGAGGTCAGATTTCTGCTTTCCCTCCTAGTAAACATCGGGAGCATGCAACAGGGACCATGTGTACCAACCACACATTTCACAGTACTCTTTTAAGGGTATGGGAGAGCTTCCATCCAAGAAACACCAGTTGGAAATGATTCATCCTGTGTGGTTTCATTCCAGAAGGCAGTTCTGTTGGGATTTTTAAATGTAATACCATTGATGAACATGGGAATAACTGACCTAGAGAAGCAAGGGCTTGAAAAAACATGAGATGTCACATAGCGGGTATTTTATAAATGGCAATTCACATCATTGTAAGAAAATGTGCAAGATATAATGATGAAGATATACTCTTTTTTTTCAAAAAAGAATAGGTGGGAAAATCTTAAAAATCACTTTTGTATACTTTATTTAAAACTTTGGATATAGATATGTTTTCTAGGTGATAAGGTCTAGGACTCGTTCCTACATTTTTTATTATTCATTAAATTTATCGGTACATTTAGATATAGAATATGATGCCATTCATCATTGGAATTTGTACCTTTCTATGATATATTTTGGTTCTTATTTTTTTCCCATTCCCTTGCCCTCCCTTCAACACCTCCACCCCTTCCCGTTACAAACTTTGTCTTGGTTCTTTTCCTTTCTCATATTTATTCCTTTTCGCTACTCCTCCCACTTTCCCTTCCCCTTTGGAATTTTTCTTCCTATCTCACATTATCTAGTATACATTTTGATCTTCATTTACACTTTTAATTTCTCACAACAGAGAAACTTCAGTATTTACACATGTGTGTTCTACTTATTTCACTTAAGAGTATAGCCTTAATGTGCATCTAGTTAGCTATAAATGTCTCTAGTTTCTCATTCTTTATGGCTGAGTAGTACTTCATTTTATTTTTTTAAAAAACACGTCTTCTTTATCCAGTCTCCAGTTGATGCCAGTTGGGTTGTTTCCAAGATTTAGCTATTACAAACCTCTGCAAACATGGGTGTGCACATATCACTATGGTAGGATGCTCTTAATTTTTTTGGAAAGATACCCAGCAGGGGAATAGCTGAGTTAAATGGGACCTCCAATCCTAGTTTTTTTTAAGTATCTCCATACTGATTTCTACAGTGGTTGTACAAGTACAACCCACTGTACAAGTACAATCTCATCAACAGTGGAGAAAGGTTCTTTCTTCTCCACAACCCTGCCAGCATTTGTTATTGGTTGACTTTTTGATAGCAGCCATTCTTTCTGAGGTGAGGTGGAATCTTGGTGTTTTCATATGAATCTCTCGAATGACCAGTGATATTGAAAATTTCTTCATATGTTCATTTGCTATTTCCACTTCTTCATCTGAGAAATGTCTGTTCATCTCAGCTGCTTTAAATTTGGGAGGTCTGATTTTTTAAAGTTCTTCATATATTCTAGATAGTAGAACTTTGTTTGAGGAACAGCTGGTGAGAAATTTTTCCCACATTGTGGGTTGTTGGTGGTTTCTTTTGTTGTTCAGAAACTTTTTAATATGATGAGATACCAGTTGTTGATTCTTTGTGCTAGTTCACATGTGACTGATGTTTTGTTCATGAAACATTTTCCTACTCCAATGTCTTCTAGAATTCTACCTAACCTCTCTTCCAGCCGGTTTAGTGTTTCTGTTTTAATATCTAGATCTTTGATCCATTTTAATTTTAATTTAATGCATGGTCAATGATATAGGTCTGGGCCAGGGATTTTGCTCAGTGGTTCTGCTGCCTTCCTCACAAGCACAACATCCTGCAAAACCAGAAAGATATAGATCTAGTTTTAGTCTTTGGCAGGTTGAAACCTAATTTTTCCAGCACCATTTATTAAAGAGGCTATCTTTCGTCCACTGAGGGTGTTGGGCTCCTTTGTCAAAAATGAGGTGGCTGAGTATGTCTGGAGTTCTTTCTGAATCTTCTAATCTGTTCCACTGGTCCTCAGGTCTGTTTCTTTGCCAGATCAATGCTGTTTTTATCACTTTTTTTTTTGGATGCTATTGTGAAAGGATTGTTGCTTCAGTTCCTCTCTCGGTGAATCTGTTCTTTGAGTACAGGAAAGCAATTTATTTTTGTGTGTTGAACTTGTATCTAGCTACTCTGCTGAATTTATTTACTAAATCTAGAAGACTTTTCATAGAGCTTTTGGGGTCTTCTAGAGAGAGTATCATGTCATGGGCAAATAATGACAATTTAATTTATTTATTTCCTATCTTTATTCCTTTTATTTTTTCTCTTGTATAATTGTTATTGCTAATGTTTCCAGAAATACATTGAACAGAAGTGGTGATAGTAGACATCCTTGTCTTATTCCTGATTTTAGGGTGAAAGATTTCACTTTTTGACCCTTTAGTATGATGTTGGTTGTAGATTTTACATAGATGGTTTTTACCATGCTGAGATAAAGACCAGAGTATCCATATTTTGATAGAATGGTGAGATGGTGTTCATCCTCTTCTGCTCTTAGGTATATTATTTTTCCTGAGATTTTGAGGTAAGAAAACATAGATAGAGCAGTCAATTTAGTCTCTGGGAATTGTTTAAAATTAGGTTTATATTTTAATTCCTTTCACATCAGCATAGAACATTTGAAAGTGGAGTAAAATAGGCTATTTGAGATATGTAGCTTGGATTTTCTTCTACTAACATTGTTAGAGGAAGAAAAAGAAAATAAGAAATACAACAAATGATATAAACTTAGATTCTATGTAATATCATGCAATTATAAAGCCTTACTTTAAGCTAAATTAGGGTATTACAAATTTTGTAAACCACAAAAAATAAAAAAGGGGATTTCAGAGAAATGTGACTTCAGGATGCAGCTATCAAGTAGCTGTTACACACAATCTCTGTCCAGATTGAAGTACTGATTTGACAATCATTGTTTATCCAAACAAATTTATCCTGACATTAAAGGAATACAGAGAAGCTAGTCACATGAAATATGATCTCTCAGGGCCCATTTCTGTCTGTAAATCAAGGGCATCCTTGGTTCACCGGAAAAAATCGGAAACTCTAGGATCTAATAGCACTAATTTAAAATTTCTATAACTACCAACTAATTTTCTGAAAGCAAAGATTTCAGTCTTCACAGCAGTGTTTAGGTATCCAAGAAAGGTGCCTAGAGGGCTCAGAAAGGTGGTGAAGGATCCAGGAGACCCATAGTTAAAGATGAAAAATTAGTGCAGTAATTGCATATGTATTATTTATAACTCAGGAAATTGTGACTCTACCTCTCATTCTTATAACAATAACAATACTAGCAACAACATCATGTACTAGACATTGTCTAAGGTCTTCAGATAAACCAATGTTTTCATCTCTCACTACAAACACAAGTATATTACTTTATATTGTACTACACTCTTGCAAAGTTACTAAGTATGCTTCTAAATTTTCTCAGGAAGGCCTAAATAATGTTGAATACTTAGTTTTGTAATCTGGTAATAGTGAAAAACTGAATTCTGAAAGAATAAATTTCAGTTGAAAAGAATAAATCAGTAGTCCCAACACAACTAAAGAATAACCTGGTCATCTTTTTATAGTGGCAATGAAAAAAAAACAATAGGATAAAAATGGCAGATATTTATCACATCTAGGCATATTTTTCTGATGGGGTTAACTTCACCTCTTCTACCCAATGGGAGCGATGAATTAAACACAAAACAACAATGAATCTGTATCTACTTCCATCTTCTACATCTGTCTGTGCTATCATTTTATGTCATTTATTTATTTGATTTAATTTTATTTGATATAATTTTGTGTATCTCATATCTTATACCATTTTATATTTAAACATATGCCTAAAAAAAGAAAAAAAAACATATGCTTAATATCACTGTGTATTCATATCCATTTATTTATACCTTTTCATTCAATGCATATCTGGGCTTAGAGTTGTAGATTTTAGTAAAAGCTGTATTATGCATATTCAGATATTCATTACATTATTCTTCATGTGTCTTAATGTTTTGTAATAAATTAAAATAATAAAAAATAGCAAAAGCACATTTAAAGAAACTTGTTTAAACTTAAAAAGTGAATCAAAAGTGAATAGATAAAATCTATTATGGAACTTAAAGGAAAGAGAGAAAAAATATTTCCAGGTACCAGAAGTAAAAGTCTCTGAAAGGGAACAAAAAAGTTGATGATATCTTGAAATCCCAGTGGGGCTTTAGGAATGGAAACAGCTTGGTAGAGGGGAAAGTAGTTTAATGCCTCTGAGAGTAGGAGACACTTCCAAGGGATAGATAAAATCAGTGATGCAGAGACTGAGCTTGCAAATATCTCTGCCTATGTACACAAGATGCACTAGCAAAACTCCGTCAATATCTAGCAACATTGAGAGGAAGCTATGGCTCCAGTGGTTTGAACGTTTAGCCAGTGGCGGTAAACTTATGGCACTTGTGTTATTGTGCTTTTCTTCTAAGACAAAAGATATTAATGTAGAATTGGTTTTTTTTTTCCTAAACTAAAGCCTTAATATTCACATTTAATTGCAGTGTTGGCATTTTGAGATACATAAGTGGGCTTGAGATTGCAGTTTGGCACACCCTCTCTAAAAGGTTCACCGTTACTGGCTTAGGTTTAGTTTAGGTGGATGTGGATTTATACTCTGTGCATCATGAACTGAGGATTATGTTACACATTTCAGGACTACTGAAGCCTGAAGGCTATCAAGAAAATATACAGTTAGGATAGATACATCTCTGTGAAAGGCACATAGTACTCTTCTAGTCTGAGTTGCCCTAGAAGCAAACTATAAGACCAAGATACTAATACAGATTGTTATCTCTGGGAAGCAATTTGAGAAACATCAGCAAGAGTGTGCTTCATAGAGACAAAACAAAAGCTGTGTCATTAATCAGTCACCACCATGGACAGCTGGTGCTCACTTTCACTGAGAAACTACTTCAGAGTTATCCCAAGTGAGGAGCTAGGAAATCTTCCTTTTTGATATACCACCTCCTTGTCTGTCCTGGACTAAAGTTTGCTTGCAGGTTTATGTATTACCTTTCTGATATTTCTGAATTGCCTTGTGTACTACATACTATCTTCCGATGGTCAGAAAAAAATGTCTTTAGGCAGAGATGCCATGGTATTTCTAGCAAACAGTTTTCAGAGCCTGAGGAAGTGGATAGGTCACAGGTGGCTCCCTCTACAGTGAACTTGCTTAGCAATTGAGTCAGGAAATGTGCCTGTTCACTTAAAACATTATATTGATTTTTCAGTTAGTTGAACAATATACCAGTTAATCTAGTTGTATCCCAAAGAGCCAAAGGCAACACTGAAAAAATAATGTTCATACTGCACCTGGTAAAAGCCAGTGCAAAATCCATTCCACATCTACCATAAAATTGAACCATGAGTTTCAGTCCAAATGGGCAAGCCAGATGCAATACCGCCAGTTTATAGGAATTCCTGTAGTTGTGCACACGAACAGGATTGCTTATTTGGAAGTGTTTCTTCAGCACAAAGGTACCATAGACTGGTAAGTGTATGCCTAATTCTAACTCATCAGCCCAAGATTTTTTGCCTTTTTCATGTGTTTCTACAGTCCAGTGACCTCATTTCTGACAGGTGTTTGGAAGCAGAGGTAATCAAAATACCAACTGAATCAATTTCATGATTAATCATGGCCCACTGAGAAACTGTGGTGACAACTAGGGCACAGTTTCTGGGCCAGACATCAAAAATGTGTGCAGACATGGAAGAAAGCACCCGTGATTCAGAAAAATCTCATAAGTGATATGCTTAAGGCCCTTCTCACCTCGAACTGAACACCATGAAGTCTGATTTGTAGTTACTGTCTCTTGCCACTGGAAAAACCACACCACTCATTTTCCATTCTTTTTCTAGTGATAAGAAGGTTAAAATTGCTGACTTGATATGCCTATATTTGCATAGATATTATCTTCTCATTTTAGTTTGTAAAACAATTTTTATCTGACCTATAAAATAAGAAAACTTTTTAGTATTATTTTAATAATTTGTATTAATCCCAATCTCTTTGAACATGGGAAAAGAACATAGGTGCCTGATATTTTTGTTGAAGCATTTGTCAGGGAAGAGCAGTGCAGCAATTGAGTAGTGACAGCAGTAAAGCATCATTTCTGCTGGTTTCTGCTTGCTTGTGCGGCCAAGTAATCCTGGAGGAAAGTATGTCAGGGTTTCCACAATCTCTACCTAAGTTCTTTTAACTTCTTGGCTTCGACCACACCCTGTATTTCCTTCTGCTATATTCCTAATTGAAGGTAGTAAATTCTTTGCAGCTTTATGACTTCTATATCTCCTTATATTTTCCAATGATTTGCTGATTCCCTCTGTTTGAAGTTCCCTTCCTACCAGTTTCCATTTGGAAGACACATTAACCTTCAGAGTCAAATCCAAACACATTTTTTTTTTCTGACAAATTGGATATCTTCTGTCTTTGGTTATTAACTCAGTTCCTGGTTTACCTAAGCATTCTTATGACCTTTGCGTGACAGCATTTTTTTGTTTCAAAGAACAATCCAACTGTCTCTTCCATTAAATTATAATCTACTTGAGGAATGGAGTCATGCATGTATCCTAGTATTTCCTAACAATGAGCACAATATTTCACCTGCAAGTCAATCCTCAGTGGGTAGTAAAATGTTTACAAGTGATACAAGGAAGAAAAAGGATGTGTAAAAAACTCATTCAAATCCGCAACACAAGAGGAACAGAACAAAGTATCTATTGCACTTCTGACTTGTGGCTGACATTGCATTAAATATTTCATATATAAATCAAAATAGTGTCATGAAATATTAATCTTTGCATTTTTCTTTTCACTATTTCTTGTTCTTGATGCCTACCTTATTTGAGTCAGTGGCATCCACTTTGCTTAAGGAGAATTAAAGCCATTACAAAAAAAAGGGATGTGTGAAAAAACAACTGGATTTGGTTTGAAACCATTCAAAGTAGACTCTTAGGTCCAGTGACAGGATGAACATCATGAACTCCCAGATTTTTCATTTAATATAAATGATGACAGGTTTTTAAGGGAAGAAAGGCTTTGGGAATAGCCTCAAAGCATGCTGAGCAGTGAGTGTAAGCCATGATGGATTAGAAAGCATACAGAATGGGGCCTAGCTTAGCTCACTGTCAGAAAGACAAAGTGGAAATTAAGAGGGCCAGAGCAGGGGGTAGTGGGGAAACCAAAAATGAGGACTGCTTTGGGCAGAAATCCATGAACCAGAACCTGAGCGTCACACAGGGAAGTTCAGATTAGCTTTGGCATCCCGGGGGGCTCCCTACAGCCCTTGACAGGGATGGGGGTACTGCAGCTAGGCAGATGGAGCAACCTGTTGGTGATTGAGTGAGCACTTTGTTTGCGTGTGTTCACATTCACCATCCTTTCTGTGATCCTACGAAGACCTTCCATCAGTACTGTGATAGATTCTTCAGCAGAAATGGTTTCCAGTCTTGAACCAGCCTTCTCCAAACTTTCAACCTAACTGTTTGGTGGAGACGTGCCCATGTTTAAAGTCTTTACTACAGCACCCAAACTGACAAAGGAACCTTTAAAATTCAGAGGGACAATGTGACATGACTGAGAAAGTCCTCAGCATATTTTCGTGGGTGGAATTAGACAGTGGTGACATTGCCATCCTTTACATTTGAAGAATTTATTACCCTGAATGACATTGGTGTGACACAGGAAGTACCCTCTGACTTTTACGTAGGAGGAAATTGAAAACTGAATTTAAATAATTTAGCCAAGATCACTCCACCTGAAGTGTCAGAGTACAAAGTCAGCCTAAGGAGGCATGATCCACAGGCTGTTTTGGTTTTTTTTATAGAGACAGGGAGAGAGAGAGAGAGAGAGAGAGAGAGAGAGAGAGAGAGAGAGAGATTTTGTATGTGTGTGGATGATACTTGTGATGCTTGTAATTTATGTTGTCTGTGTGCATTGCCAGACAGAGTCGTGCCTGTCTTTCCTACAATGAATGCACATACAATAACACAGGCAGTATGTAATCATCCCTCACCTCTTCTTTTCCTCTTCCCTTTGTCCTTTCCTCATGTCTTCCTTTCTGGTCTCTCCAATTTCTAGGGTCACAGTTAACTGACAAGCCAAGGAGAATGGTGTATTTAGAGCAGCACTAATGATTCTGGCCACTAACTGGGAATTTGATGTTCTGGGCTTTTCTCCCAGTTCTCCCACCATGTGATTTTAAACATGATTGAGTTCCTGTTTAGCCAACTGCAAAATACAGGTAATACATTCCTACCTCATGACGAATTGAGAAAGAAAACCACTATGCACAGTGCTTTATGACCCACAGACGAAAGGTTTAATTGGTAAAACCATTATTTTGAAAGTGTTTTCAACTTCACTTTGCCCCTTCTTTTGACATCAGTTCTGCCTAGACATGAAGGTGAAAGTGTATTCCTTCCTTCTAGGGAACAGAATTACAAGAAACTTTTAATTCTTGTTGAATGCTGAATGGTATAGATTTTTCATATGCAAGAGAAACACATACTTTATCAAAATTTTGGTATCTGGCTTGAGTAGAAGTTTAAAAGACTTAATAATTAAATTTGAGAATATAGAAATCATTTTTTTCTATCAGCCATAGTTATAGAAGACATATATCTCATTGTTATCCTAAACAACAGTTTCCAATCCTTAAGAAATCCTGGATTGGGACGGGGATTTAGCTCAGTGGTTCCGTCGCCTGCCTTGTAAGCCCAAGGACCCGAGTTCAATCTCTGGTACCCCCGCAAAAGTCCCGGATTAGGCCTCAATCTTTCAAAATCACAATTGCATATTGAGCAAGTTAAATATGCTCATTGATTTTACTTGAGCTGTTTCCTTGATTTAAATAATAAACTAGAGGGAAAAAAAGAATAAAGAGTAATAGCTAGGTAGATGAGCCAAACGTAGTATGTTTCTAGAGGGAAAATGAATGGATGATGGCTTTGCCAATGTGATGACTTCTGTCATTTTCATGTTCAGTGACAAGCGCCATATGAATGACTTCACTCCACTGATTTTCGAGAGTACCAAAGTGAGCAGATTGTCAGACTGTGATCCCACTGGCATGGCACTGAAACTCACCATAGTGTCAGCAATTACTGTGAAGAACAGGGCACTTGTTCATTCCTGAAATGTACTTGCTTGCCAAAACTTCATTTCAGCAATTTTAGAATCAGTAAACGTGGACATTAATGTTTATAATTGTTTTGTGTTCTATCTTTGTCAAGAAGACTTTGGGTTAGGAATTTTTTTAAATCTTATTTTAGTGATTTAATAAAAAAACATTACAGGAGAATGTTTCATTAATACGAAAAACATAAATTGACTACCAAACTATTTTCCAAAACATCCCTCCAAATTATCTCATCATCATCACTTCAGAGTCAGAACTTGGTGACACAGACTTGAAGCCTGTTAGTTATTATCAAGGCTGTCTCTTGTTGCACATAAATATCAGCTTTCATACACCATAAATTCTACATTTTTATCACTAGTCAAATCCAATCCCTTCCTATTCACACCCACTGCCCTCTCAAGAACCCTACTATTATCTAGACACTTATTTTGTTTCCACATCTTATTATTTCTCCTTGCTAAAGCATTTAGGCATACTACTAGACTAACCTTTATAAAGATTTCTCTCATCTGCAGTAGTCAACAGTTTTAAATATTCCACTAATGACCAATGTCCTTAGTGTAGAGCTGAAATCTCTCCAACCCAACATCAAGAAACTTCTATCTTGGCCTTTTGTTCATGAATTCTTTTTTTCTTTTTTTTTTCCAACTGAGCACCTTGTACTTGCAAGGCAGGTGGCAGTACCACTGAGCTAAATCCCTGCTCCCTTTGTTCATGAATTTAAAGCTTCCACAAAACTAAAATTTATTCAATTCGTGCATATAGCTCTATGCTTTGGTAGTCTTCCACAATTCAATTCCTTTCATATTCTGGAAATGTTACCTTTTCCATCTGTTGTAGTCAGGGTTTTGGCGAGGGAATACAGTAAGTACAGGACACATAATTTATAGTATTATTTTATGATAATTATCCAAAAAGCCAAGTGCTAAGGAGTGCAAGAGAGATTAACCACACATCAGAGGCCCAGTGGCTCCAGCTGAGGGCCTGGATCCCAGAAATTTCCCACACAAGTCCAGCTAAAGTCTTAGAGTCCAAGGCAATATCCTCCACAAGCCCAGCCAGTGGCCTAGAAGCCATGGCAATGTCTCATGCTTGTCTGTATTAAGGATCTGCACCTGGAAAGCTCAAAGGCCAGTGGTGGAAGCCAGTGAGATGAAGAATTTGTGCTATCACACTGAAGGATCCACATTGGACCCAGGAAGTGATGATAACAATGAAGATCAGTGCTCCCCTAATGAAAACAGCAGCCATTCCCAGGGACAGTGTGGCCCCGAGCTCCTCCTCTGACGAGAACAGCCTATTTTGCATTAGGAAAACCACCTGCAGCAAGCTTCTCCTAGAAAATCAAGAGGCCTCCTTTTATGGCTTTTGACAACAATCCTCCAGTGGATCCTCCATACCCATAGCACACTGATTCAGTTCAGCTGGGCCTTACAGGTTGGCCAGTAGTTGATCCACTACATCATCTTTTTATACAAAGATCCTACATTTGACACTGAGAGCCCAGGCTGTGTGGCATCTCCATTCAACAATGTGAACATCTTCTGTGTCTCAGGCTCTGGTCCATCTGATCCAGTGTGATACTCTATTCTTCCAGCTTGAAGTGACCTTTTTTGCTTTCATATTCCCATGTCACATTTCACACTTTGTGAAGGTGTGGATGTAGAGGCTACAGTGTCCTTAATGGCACCTACTGAAAAGAGTTTCAGTTGCCAGTCTTTGCAAAGCCTGTGGAACATCCAGGATATAATACATGCTTCATAAAGATGTTTGAATTGGAAGAGGACAGGAAGGAGGGGGGATATTTTCTATGAGATGTGGCAAAGCTAGAGTAGATATCTGAAGACATGAGTTGCAAAAAATAAATTTGGGTGGTTTTCTGTATTTTTTAGTAAACATCCATGTGTGTGTGTCAGTACTGCTGATTTTTAAAGCATATGTTTTGGAAGTGGAGCAATTGTATTTAGTTTATCTAAAACTGGAGAGAACATGGTTATGTGTGAATAACTATATCTCAGTGCACATACAAAATGTAAATAAAGCTTGTATACATAAAACTTCTATGCATGTTCATGTTTCAGTAGGTAGGAGTTGTTTCATAGTCAGCTTTTATCTATCAAATTTTTTATGTGAGGTATATTTAAATTTAAATTAAATGGATCATCATTGACTGCTGCTCTGTGAAATTTATAGGACTCATTTTCCTACTGAAAACTGAAGATTCTCACAATTTGATTCTCACAACTACTGTAGTACTTTACTACTCAGAGCACAGTTCTTGGGCTTGAAGTATTGGCAATTTTGGTATCTAATATTGCTAATTAGATATCCAGGTCTTGGGGCTCACCCCTGATGGCACATAAGAAATACAACTCTCTGTGAATGGAACTCACACATTTACATTTTCAAATATTTTTCAGGTTATTTTGATGCATGTTAAAACTGGAAACCTGGTTCTAGAGAGTTAAAATGCAGAAGCCCATAGAATGACTGAAGTCCAACATGTAAATTAAGGAAAGTGAATCTAGAGATTATGAATTGCTGAAGGCCAGATTGCTATTTTATGCAGGTAGGACTGAGTTATAATGCATGCTTTGTTTAAGATTTAGACTCACAAAGCCAACTGATATCATATTCCAAAAGAAAAGATAGAAGCTGTATGAAACAGGGACTTGAAAGAGCTAGACTATTTTGTTGGGAGCCATTCTACATAATTTTTGTGAAAAATTATTTCACAATTAAATTATGATTAGGCTGTCTGAGGCCTCAATAGTCCTGTGATGCTTTGATGGTGAAGGGCAAGACTACATCAGTTTAAAATATCCTGGGACTTTGAGAATCCAGTAGAAAGGTTTCTCCTGGGAAGGGACAAATTCCTTATCAGTTTAATTCATGCCCTCTACTGTTGTAAGAATATTTTTGCTCACTTTACCATCCTAATCAACTTGAGATCCTCATTGACCTAAGATCCTCATCAACATAAGATCCTCAGACATCCTCATCAACATAGGATTACTATTACCCTTCAGATTGATACTTCCTCTGATTATAAAATTCTCATCAATCTAGGATTGCTGCTGCCCTCTGAGTTATCTGATACTCCCAATAATCCAATTAACGTTTGTAAGTTTAAAGTGACTTTGTCTTTGCTGCCTAGAGTAGTACTGATCAGGTCCAAAGTCCATCTTTTTCTAGGCCTCATTTTCTGTCTTTATTCTCTAATCTGCCTTGTGCTATCATGGCTCATAGGATACCAGAACTCACTGCAGGGGTTTTAGTAACATTTCCTTTCCCGTTTCCTATAGTATTTATTATCCATTGGAAGATAGCATTTTTTTTTTTTTTTTGTACCGGGATTGAGCTCGGGTCCTTGAGCTTGCAAGGCAGGCCACCAAACAGATGAGCTAAATCCCCTGCCCAAAGATAGTATTCTTTAGCATTCTACTGTTCTCCTATACATATGCCTACAGAAGCAAGCCAAATGAAAAAGCATACAACCTTCAACTATTTCATAAATGGCATAAATCATATTAAGACAATTAACAATGAACTGTAGGATCAAAAGCAACTCATTTTCTATCCTCTGTAGTAATGTAGCTACTGTGTAGATATTTTGTCCCTCTATACCTCCTCATACTGGTTTTCTTTTGTCAGCCCTCTGATATTAGGAGAAAATTTATTGTTGATAATATTTTTGATTTTTCTCTACTTTGGAGGATGGTTGCATGTCTAGAGGCATAAAATTCCTTTATGCAGAAACATCTCTACATATGAAAACAGATGATGTGAGCCTTGAGAAATGTTAGGTTAAGTGGGTGGGGAAACTCTTAGTGCTCTTTGTCTCAAATTTTGCTTACATTCATTCTAATATATCGCTCATAAACGTGAGCCATTGGAGAAAGCATGCATCTAACATTAAACAGTTCAGTACTAAATTCTAGCACAAAATAGAGGAGGGCAATAAGAGGAATGCACCCACAAGATATAATGAAATGAAAACAAAATATAAAGAAAACCAAAGCAATAACATGATGATTAGTATGTACTAATTTACATTATTTTATAAAAAGTCTATTCATATTACTACATATATGTATAAAAATTGAATAATGCCAGAATTTGACTCATTTCCTCTTCTTCCTTCTTTTCTTCTTTTCTTTCTGTCCTTGTACATTCATACATGTAACCACTTGGAAAGACATTAGAATGAACAGGATGCACTCTTGACATAAGTAAAGAGAAATATTAATGTTAGCCAATATTTTTACCTGTCTAGAATATAAGTTTTCTCTTGTAGATTAGAAAACTCCATTTATTATTACCTTTTGGTCCAAAGAAAATTGTGATTTTTCTTAGGGTTGGCCATGTGAATATTATTAGAAAAGATAATTAATGTATTTTTACTTCTACAAATACCTCCTGGAGTTCAATTTTTGTGTATAATTCAAATATTAATTTTCTGTTGGCCATTTGTGAGTTTATTTCTTGATTTCTGGTAAGTGTGAGTTCTGATTGCAGATAGCACCTGCTGTGATATGGAGGGCATGAGGAGTTAGTGACCCTAAATCCTGCACACAGTCATGCCCAGAGGAATAGGACAGGGAAGTGTTTTTGTAATTTTCAAGTAACCGATAAAACCTCCACTCCCAGGGCACTATGTTCCTTTGCATAATAAATCAGAAATGTGGAATTAGTTAAACAGTATCCCATTTACCTACTGAAATTTTTATATTTTTTCAGTAACTGGGCATAATGGAAAAATGTTTTTGTGCTATATGGATGGAAAAGTAACTTGTAATTCTAAGTGAGATAATGGTAGTGCAAACCTTTGGATTTTTCCTGCAAATTATGACAAGTTCATCCCCATCTACTATAAAAATATTAAGTTTTAGTTACTTTTCTCATTGCTAAAACAAAATATCCACCACCTAAAGTTAAGAGTGGAAAGGTTTATTCAGCTCACAGTTTGTAGAGGTTTCAGTTCATAGTGGGCTGGCTCCAAGGCAGAGTGGCATGGCAGAGAGGCACTGCAGAGAAGAAATAGTTCATGGCAAGCCTAATGCATAAGACAGCAAGGCAGCAAGCAGCAAGCTACAAGTGACCATATTAGCCTTCTTCTATCCTCTATATTTTACCCAGGCTACTCAATTTAGAGCAAGTAGCATTCACACCCAGAGTAGGGCACCTTTAATCCTACCCAGAACTATGCCAAACCAATCAGTGGACTAATTTAGTAATCATACACTTGTAACCCCACTATCACACACTCTAGATGCGGCCACCTCTGAAAAAGCCACCTATGACCACATGAGGCTTTGCGGGGACATCTAGATACAAACCATAATACAATATGACCAATTCTAATGTCACATAAGTGACTTCTTAGTCACATAAGTGACTCGTTTTCTTTTTTTATTTTTTACAACTTGTTATACTATCATTTTGAAAGGAATTTTTGCCAGTAGTAACAGAACACCACATCAGAATTAATTTTACTCCAGGAAAGCATGGGTGTATCTTTAAATCAGACATTAACTGTGGAACTCAAATCATTGTTCTCTGAATTCAGGTTTTAATTATTAGATGAGAATAATTTAGGCTAGAGAGATAAGTGCAGCCTCCACTAAAACTGACCAGAAGGGTGATTGCTAGTTACCAGGCTAAGCACATGAATCCTTTAAAGATTATACAAAACAACTTTCAATTAAACAATTTCACATTCATTTCAATGCAAAAGACCAACACAACACAATAGAGAACAGACATGGACACAAAAAATATCCATTACATGTCAATTATAAAATCTTTATAAAATTTCTATAGGACTACATTGATATGAGGTTAAAATTACACACATTTTTTCAAAGAATCATTTGATGACTTAATTGCTTCCCTTTGAATATATTTAGATTCAGTTTTGTCAAAATCAAGGAATTAAAAAGGGATGTTAATTTGAGAATTGAAGAGGCACTTTTGAACCTTTTCTGAATTTCCCACTTTCTATTGGAAGAGTATAATTAAATATTCATGCTGGAGGTGGATATAGTCAAAGAAAAGTGTGACTGAGAAATCTGAGTGTTCTAATTCTGTTTCTGCCACTGAGTAGCCAAGCCACATTGATTGTGGCATTTTAAAATGTTTACTCATCCTTGATATTCTTCTTAATGAAAAGTGGAGTTTGTGTCCCTGCTCCTAAAATCTTCACTGCTCTCAGTGATTGTCTTTTAGCTATAAAAATGAAGCAGACACAGCACTCTTCAAATTTATAGCAGAAGAATCAGGCTGCACACACTTGATTGTCCCACATTCATGTCTGTGAGGGCCATGCTGGAGAGGTCATAGGCAGGTTCCCCAGGTGATGGTCCTGGTGAGCTCACAGGGAGTAGCTAACACCATCAGCCAGTCACCAGAGTGTGCCATCTTGGCAAGCCATGCAGATAAGCCTCCGGATGACGTCAGCTCCGGGTAACACCCAACTCCAACTTCATGAGAGATTCTAAGCAAGGATGACCCAGCCAAGCCAAGTTGTGACTCATAAAAATCATAAGCAAAATAAAATGGTTATTTTAAACTGCTACATTCAGAGATTTTTAAAAAAGGGAAGAAAGGCAAAAGGAACATGGACAAGCCACCTAACTTCTTTTTGCCTTGGTTTGTTTATCTGTAAAACCAACGTTTGCAGACCTCCTTGTATCACATAAGGGCAGGGAAGGTCAAATGAAATAATATACATAGATGACTGTTAATTGAAAAATTCCAGGGCACTTGCTGCAGACCAGTTCCCATAGCCCTTGAGGTAGACTTCTCACAAGAACTCGAGCAGGTTTTCAATATGGTGCCTACACCTGACTTCAGCCTGAAGAATGGGTGATGTAAAAAGGATTGCCTACATTGGGATTTTTTTTTTTTTTGATACAGGGTTTCATTATGTAGTTGAGACTGACCTGGAACTCACTATGTGGCCTAGGCTGGTCTTGAACTCACAGTGATCCTCCTGCCTCAGACTCCCGAGTGCTGGGATTACAGGTGTGCACCACCATGCCCGGCTTACATTGGGTTTTTGCCACTGCATTTACTCTTGCATCATGGCTCATCCTGATGGTGTAGGGTGCACTTTTTTCCTACTTTTTTTTTGGCCAAAACTCACTCTTCAGAGGATGTTTCTTTTCCTACCTTTAATAAAACTTTGACTGTGTGTGCTAGTCTTTACGAATTATTTACTCAGGACAGAAAGGATCTAGAAACCAGCTCCAGAAGGAGACTCCCGCTTCCCAAATCTGGTAACATTACAAGGCAGAGAGATTTGATGTTGTGGGAGGGAAAGTGGACATGAAACTGAGAAAGGATCAACCTTCAGAATCAGCGCCAAAGTAAGGCTGTATCTAGTAACTTTTACTCAAACTTCAATCCAATTCTTTCCCCACCACGATCCTAGAGTGGAGTAAGAAGCAAAAGAAATCTGCTAATAGAGAAGAGATAGGACAGAGAGGCCCCACTTCCCCTTAACATATCCACAACTTTGATACAGAAACTACTGAAACCTAAGGGTGGCTTAAGAATGCTGAGAAAATGCCAGAACCCCTGGATCTGACAGTAAAGGTAAGATAAAGGCAGTCCATAGTCGAAGGGATTTGAAATTTCTGATGGGATGATGACCAAATCAACGAAAAGGCCCACGTAGCTCAATTACTGAATGCACTGATTCAATTGTTAAATTCCTGATGGGAGAGGCATATCCACCTCTTGGGTGGTAACATTACTTATCTCAGAGTCTACAAATGTATTCTACAAGGTCCACATCGTGTCTCCAAAAGTAATGGGCAATTCATATGAATAGATACAGCCAAAGAAGGGATATGGGTGGTCAATGAGGCAATGCAAAAGTTTTCAGCATTCCATATATCAAAGCTACATTTAATGTTACTATGCTTCTAGCTTAGTGACTACAATTCGAACATAAAAGTAAGTGTTGGTGAATATATAGAGCAACTAGAACTGTTATACATTGCTAGGAGAAATGCAACATTACAGACCCTTTAGAAAATGATTCAGTAGTTTCTTATAAAGTTAAAAAATCTACTTACCACATAGCAACAATTCTATTCCAAAATTTTCACCTAAGAGAAATGAAAACATGTTTATAATAAGACCTCCCCAAAGGAATAATTTTATAAACTTTGCTTATAAGAGCTGAAAACTGGAAATGACCCATATATTCATTATGTGGTGAATAGACAATACAATACTACTCATGTGATAAAAAAATGAACTCATGCTACATGAACAATATGAATAAATTTCACAAGAATAAGGTTAGGGGAAAGAAGTCAGACACAGAAGACTCATGCTGGATGATTTCATTTCTATGACATTCTGGAAAAGTAAAAAACTATGAAGAAAGAAATTGAAGGACAATTTGCCACCATTAGAATCAAATAGTGGCAGAGATGACTACTAAGAGGCATGAGAAAATCCTTTGAGGAAAGGGGAATACTCTATGTTTTTATGGCAATAGTGGTAGTTATATGACTGTACATAGTCTTCAAGATATATGTCACATTAAAATAAGTAAATTTTACTGCATGTATATTTTTAGCACAAGAAACATGAGTTTAAAAAGACGACATAAAACATGATTTAGGGCCTCTGGAGCATTCTAAGGAAGTGTAACACTATCAATCTTATTTTTCAAGATTTATTTTTCGTTAAGGTTTTTAAGCTGCACTATGTATAGCTCTTTCCCTTGTGGTTTGTGATTTATATTATTTTGTGATTACTAAAATATTGAATTTAATTCCAGCACATTATTGTTTGGTTTTCTTGAGTATTTTCTCCATTTAGAGAGCCTCATTATTGTTGCTTGCTTCTATTTAAGAAGCCGTGTTTATCAAAAATATTTTCACTTCTCTACTTCCCCAAGGAAACTCACTCACGTTAGTGCTCAGCCCCTAATCTGTAGTTTCATGAATCATCTCCAAATTTGCAGGCATTGAAAAAGGATGTAGAGCAGTGTTGAAAGAAACAACATAAGAACACTGTCATAAGTTGCATATCAATTGTGTGATGTACAGAGTTGACTGTAAAGTATATTTTGTATTTTATTATTTCCCTAATTCTGGGTCTCTCTGAGTATGCTTAGGATTCATCAGTGTATCCACAAGGGGCCTGTAAAGCCAAGTGGTTATTGATTTTTTTTTTTAACACAATCAACTCTCCTATTTTGCATAACCTCACACAAGCAAAAGATAGGTGGTAAGGAGACCAACTTCATTTCTGTCAAGATTAAAACAGTAGATTTACAAATTTTGTTAAATGTTGGCTTTGCATGTATTTTAATACTCTGTGCTGTGAAATTGGGAGTACAGAAAATGCTTCTGCTGCATTCACACTTCTATGTGTTTTTAAAGTATAGTAGTATATTAGTTGTTAAGTTGAAGTAGTCTTCAGTTTTCTCTTCTAATTCTACTTAAACAAAAACAAAACCAGACCAAAAAACCCAACTACTCACAGGCAAACGGTGGCTAACAGATTTGAACATTTAGCTGACATTTTCTGGAGAAATGAATGAACTGACCCATTAATTCATGGTAAAAACTGTTGGTATTTGTTGGTGGTGATAAAATTTCCAGCAATAATTTGAATTTTGGGAAACATGTATCTGCCATTATGAATTTAAAAATTTTGTGGTGGGACCAGGAATTTAGTTCAGTGGTGCTGTGCCTGCCTTGCAAGTGCAAGGTCCTGAGCTTGATCCCCAGAACAACAACAACAACAAAAAATTGTGTTGATATTAACATATTTTGCTATTGTATATTAAAGATGTCAACATTTGGAAAAATCTGCATAACTCGGTGGACTGATAATTCCCAAGTAACGTAAATGAATGCTAAGAAAATCATATGTGGATAAAAGATTCATTGAAAGTACAACTTATACCAAAGGGATTTCAGTAAGTAGAAATCATCGATATGGTTTCAGATTTGCATTGAAAAATATCCTTTAGGAAATACTTCCTATGTTTTAGAACCAAATATTCATAGTTACCTGAAATGCTATTAAAATACTTCTCCCTTCCCACCTATACATTAAATGGAAAGCAGTTATTTAAAACCAGAATGACTGTGGTCAAATGAGACATTAAATAGATGTGCAAAAACTATATTATTTTCCTCAGCATCTTTTGCCTTAAAAATATTTTTCCTAAAAATACATTACCTCTATAGGCATGAAGTGTGTGTGTTGCTTTTTTAAATGAATTAACACATAAACATATTTATAATTTCTCAATTTTAACTTCTCATGTCAAAATATTGGTTGATGTGAGCCACCTTTAGAAAACAAGTTCTTTGGGGGCTCTCAATATTTAAAACAGCTAATGTTTTCTGTGATGAACCTATTTAAGAACTGCTGCCCTTAGTGCCTTGTGTATGGATGGACTCCAGGCATGATTTACTTGGTTTCAGTTCATTCATTGAAACCAAAGTATTTGTTACGTAGAATTTTGGATTTGAAACTTGTAACCCATCATCTTGCTGATGGAAGTATGGGTCAAACTTCATGAGGATGGATTTTCATAACTTTTGTGCCTAATGCATTGCATTCTCTCTCTCTTCTTTCTCTCTCTCTCTCTCTCCCTCCCTGTCGTGCATATAAGTTACATAAACTAATGAGTTTCAATTTGACATATGCATATAGGCATATACTGTACTTTGATCATTTCCCCACCATCTCTTCCCTCTTCTCCCTACCCTAGTCTCCTCCCTCTTCTGTAATAGTTTTCCTTCTACTTTCCTGTCTCTATCGCTTGATGGTTCCTTCCAAAGTGTGCAGCTCATTGGTGGAGTACAATTTGCATGGCTTCCCTTAAGGCCCTGTGGTCAGAACAGAGCCTGACTGTAAGATAATTCTATCTCCTTTTGTGTGATGAGGCTGAGCAGTAGGTGTTTCTTTTACTTTGCTGGAGATCCAGTTGTTCTATGTTTACCTTATAGAATATGCTATTTGGCCTACTCAGCACGTCATCCCCAATCATGTTTTTTATAACAATACACCATTAGTGGAGTACAATTTATGTTTGAACACATCAGCACATTACTTGAAGTAATAGTGTGCCCTTTTCTGAAAAGACTGGGAAAACTGTAAATTGATTGTCCACCGTGGCAAACCTAGAAGAGAGCTTGGACTGGAATAAAAAACCATCCTGAACTTCTTCATCTACAATCATTTATCTTACACCAAGTTCTATAGGAAACAGATGTGAGCCAAAGGCTTATGTGCTGATACTTTATTAAGAAGCACAGCCCCAGGATAGTTGGTGTGAATAATGAGGCAAGTGAGTCAGGAAAGGTAGAAGAGCAAATACGAGGAAATGTGTCAGCTATGTGGGCATTGCTTGGAATCAAACATTACTGATTATGTGATCTTGGGAGACCCTGTTTAGTGAGGATAG
This sequence comes from Fukomys damarensis, assembly GCF_012274545.1. Lineage (NCBI taxonomy): Eukaryota > Metazoa > Chordata > Mammalia > Rodentia > Bathyergidae > Fukomys > Fukomys damarensis. Next base: position 124,492,791 of record NW_022900928.1, read on the forward strand.
GAATACTTGCATCTCAGGAAAATCTGTCTAAGAGGAAAGGAGACTATGTCTCCAGGCATCTTTATTTCATTAATCAACAGTTCACCCTGCAGTATGTTAAACCCTACTGATAGAACTCATGTGTCTCATGCATCACCTGCACCAGGAGTGCCTCAGAGAACCAACAAAGGGTCTTGGCCATGGGTGGTAGGAGAGATGTTGATGGTATCCATGTAAAGCTGGTTTCTATAGGACTGGGGGTGAGGGGAGTAAACAATGAAAGACTCTGCTGACAAACTCAGCTAAGCTCTCCCATTGGGCATAGGACTCACCAGGTGCCCAACATGTACAGAGCTGGCCAAATTTTGCATTGCATAATTCCACCAACACTATGTTTTGTATGGCACATCTGTTTCTTGTATTCTTCTCTCATCTTTCATGCATGCACCATCCTTAAGAAAAGGGTTGTAAGTCTGTCTCTAGGAAGGATCTGTTTGCAGATTTTAGGTATTGCAGGTGTAATACTCATTCAAATTGGCTTCTGTAGATAATTAGAAAACCTTACAGATTGATTTATTTCTCCAATCCTCCTATTCTATTGTTTTTATTCTTATTGATTTTATTTCAACAAGAACGCCATGTTAAATTGTAGTCCTTCCTAAATAAGGTTTATAATTTCACTTATTTTCAACACAGAGAAGTTTGATATCACCCATGAAGAGAGTATAAGGGCGGAATCACCAAGTATGCAGCTTCTAGCTGTGTTGGCCTGGAGTCCCTTTGAAGCATATCACAAACTGATAACTAATATGTTCTTCCCATCTGGTCTCTGACTCACTAACAGCGTCTCCTGCTTTCCAAGTTCCTCAGGCTGACTGTGTATCCTTCCAGGGAAAACTTAAAAAAAAAAATTATCTTCAACTGTGATCCAATATGGTAAGATACCTGAGAGCCACGGAACAATAGAAGGAAGAAACACTGCCTGGCTTTGGTTTTAATGCAGTACGGAAAGATGGTTCTCTTAGTTAGAACTGCTATTATAGGGAAAATTATATGTTTCCTTAAATTATCTTTGCCTGTTTGAGGCTTGTCTATACCTGGAATGTTGTATTTAATTTAAGCTAATAAATTTAAATGAATGATATATTGAAAAAAAGTGTGTAGGGGTTGAGGGAGAAAAAAAAACTCCTAATGAGAAGAACAGCAGAATGAGTTTAGGGGAGAAATTGGAAGCATGAATTTATCTGTGACCCAGAAAAGAGATTTAAAGATGCAAAGAATTGAAACACATGATCTTTCTTAAATTTTCTGCCTTACATTAAATATGTTATTTAATTAACAGTTCTGTCTTCCTTAAAGATTTGCAGAAAGCATTTGGACCTAGGACAACAATGTTTTATGATTCAAGCACTCTCTGTTGCTCCCTGTATCTTATTTCTTTCTATTTGCAGATGACATTGTTAGTAGAAACTCTTAAAACAATTTTATTAGGGCCCTGGGTATAGTTCAGTGAGAGAGCGTGTCCTTAACATTTGCAAGGGCCTGGATTCTACTCCTTCTCCTCCTAATATCAATAATTTTATCTCCACCATGTATACCAACCAACAATGCTTTGTAGCTTTTACCCGGAGGCCGGAAGTCAGTGTTTCTCTGTTTTCCCGTCACCTATTCCTGCACAACTTACAGAATAATAATTGATCCATTGAAATAAAATAACATCTTAAACACTTCTAGAGGATGAAAGAGTTTAGTGGGTGAGAACAAAGAAATGATGACAAAGTCAGTTATATTTGCCATTTCAGATTCCTAATACTCTTTTATACCACATGGTTTAAACTGCCTTGTTAATCTTAATAATGATGATGAAGTAATAAGCTTCTAGAATTTTAATTCTTATCATTTATCATAAGCTATCATAGGAGCAATGAATGCCGGAGGATTCTGGACATCTGAAGTAGACATGATGTTGAGATTGCACTTACGTCAGTTGTAAAGATGACATAGGAAGGCTGAGCAAGTCCTTATTTGGATGCACACTGCTTTGCTCAGTGATGCTGTCCACAGGTTACAGTTATAAACACCTAAAAATAAGATCGTTTCATTAACCAGCTAAGTCCACCTGGGCCACAGCTAAGGGTACAGAGTAGGTCTGCTGGGGTAAATTAGCCTGGGGGAAGGGCTTGGAGAAATTAGCATGAAGGCAGAATCTGGCTCCAGAGAATCAGTGTTTGTGGGTATAAAAAGAGAGATGTGTGTGTGTGTGTGTGTGTGTGTGTGTGTGTGTGTGTGTGTGCTTGTATGTGTCTGTGTGAGAGATACAAATACAGATATAGATGATATATAGATATAGACAATACAGTGCTTATGGGAGATCCCCCAAAAGTCAAAACCGTTCTAAGGAATATTCTAACTTTTGACTGTAACCAGCTCCTACCCCTAAAGCATTTTATTATAAAGTTATTACTATTACACTTGAGAGCACTGTGTCTTCAATGTATTCATAATATTTTCAATAACTTTTAAATAACCGAATATATTGAGGTAATAATGGATTATGAAATAAGATTAGTGCAGTTAGCTGAATACTGTCTCCTGGAGAGATCTAAATCCAAACCCTGGGACTGCGAATGTCACCTTATGTGTCCAAAGGGCCATTGCAGAGGTGATAAAGTGAAGAATGAAGGTGGGAAGGTTATTCTGGTCAACCTAAATGTAACTGCAGCATCCCTTTAAGAATTAGGCAGAGCAAGACTTCATTCCAGAGACGGAGGTAGGAGATGTGAGGATAGATGTGAGAGGTGAAAGGTTGAAGGAATAAGAAGGAATCTGAGTGGCATCCAGAGATAGAAAAGGCAAGGAAAGAATTTGTCCTGGAGTCTTAAGGAGGGCTCATCCCTGGTGAAATAAAGACTTTAACTCACAAAAACTGATTTTTTATTTCTGGCTTCCAGCAATGGGAAACTAAAATAATTAGTAAAAGGAAGTATTTACACACTGAGAGAAGTTAATGCCTTACCTTTTTTAGGGGGGAAGGATAAACAAAATTGTGTACATGTAAATCTATTTCATAAAAGAGAATAAAGCATCCATACCTGTCTCTCAACTTTGTCATGGGTTTCTAAGGACAACTGCTCTTATTTGCTTGAGCAACTTATTTTCTCTTCTGATCACTTCGCATTTTCTGCCCAGAGAGACAGAGATTATTCCTTCCTCTAGAAAGAGATAAAAAGCATGAACTTTTAATGGGTCTATAATATGATGGCCTTGGGAAAACTCAAAACACTGAATGATCCAGGTGAGGCATAGAAGGAATATGTTGCTATTAAAAGAGCTTTAAAAGACTGAAAAGCATGTGAAAAGAGCATGTCAGAAATAATGATGGGTATCAAGACCAGAACTAGAGATACTCGCAGAAGGAGGTGCTAGATGGAAAAAATGTATTGCAAGTAGTACAGGACTTCCAGTGTTATTTTATTCCTTCATTTTCATTTGTGAGATGGGGTCTTGCCATATGACAAAGTCTGGTTTCAAACTCACCGTCATCCTGCCTGAGAATCTCAGGCAGCTGGGATCACCGGCGTGTGTCACCCCCACTGGTATAGAACTTCCTACTTTAGAGATATAAATTCTGGCACATGGTTCTTAACAAAAATCATTCAGACGTGCTTGGAGGTGGAGGAAAAAAAATAACAATAAGCTCTTCTCTGCCTTTTTATGCAAACATAGTAGAACTTTGTCATTCTGATTTAGATTGCAAGTCTTTTGGGGCTCATTTATTTCTCTCTCTCCCTTATTCTCTCTTCCACCACCTCTATTGCCATTTATTTGTTCTCCGGTATGAATTCCTTCATCCAATCATTGAGCTTCATAACATGGTGAGTCTGATGTCACAATTGCATTGTCACAATTGAAAAAAATCCTTGGCCATGCACACAAATAATGGGGGCGGGGACAAAGGTGGCTAAGAAAATCCAAAGGGAGGGAGGCAGGGGTGGTAATCAGTGTGGGCTTCATGGAAGAAGGTACCCTGATCCTGAACCTTGGATTCCACTTGTGCTGGAGGAAGAGGAAAATTTTTCTTGTGGAAAAAAAAAAAAAAAAAGCAAGAAGCAAAGTCTGGCCACTGACAACAACAGTACAGGAGGTTAACAGAGCAGCATTCATTCAAAAAGGATATGTTTATTCAGGCTGTGGGGACTTACATTGCTAAGTTTTTACCTTACACATTGATAGAATATTGCTTGCAGGACTTAACAAAAACTATTCAAACCAAATTTTGTAGAATCATTTGAAAAGGTGATAATAGGGGATCTAGTTGAGAAATTATCACAACAAAGTAGCTAGAAATAAGAAATATTGGATAGGGACACGATCTGAGAAATTGGAAAAGAGAAGAGTGATATTAAAAGTGCTGTGTCTACAAACACTTTATTTCTATAAATGGGGAGGGGAGGAGGGGGTGAAGGGAGGGCAGGGACAAGGTGAAAGGATAAGGTGAAAAAATGAGAACCAAGACCTGTCATGTAAAGGTACAAGATCCCAATGATGAATGTAACTGTACTGTATACCTAAAATGTACCAATAAACTCAATGAGAGAGAAAAAATGTACTGTCTATTGCAATAATGATATAAAGTTATTAAAGTAATGCTGATACTGTCAAATGAGGTGGAATTGCGAACTTTGTTTATATAATTTTAATATTCAGTTTTAAAGATTAATATGTATTTATAATAATAACAACTTAAACTTAGCATTTACTGACTACTTGCTTGGTAGTTAACATTCACCATCCAATTGTAAACCTTTATCATAATCCTGAAATTATCTAAATTTTGTTGTTGAGGCTATGGGGGCACAGAAATGTTAATTAATTTAGCCAGCCTTGCACCATTAAGAAACTGTGAAGTCAAGATTTGAAATTGCCTTGGACTCCAAGATTCTGGCTCTTACACATCAACTTCTACCACTCTTACTTTGTTACACTTTTTCTATATCAAGCTATTCATTGAAAAATAAAATACTATAAAATTAACAAAATTCTTTTAAAATAAAGTTGAAATCTATATATGAGCTATTGTTTCTTAGGAACTGGTCTTACAGACATGACTACACCAAAACATTTTAATGTAAATTTAAAAGCTTATTCATTTTCCATGGGTTTTACCTCAATATTTGGAAATATCCCTAATCTTATAGTTCAAATTTTTACAATTGCCATATCAGTGATTATTAATTAAGTTGAATCAACTAGTTGTCCTCAGTAAAATTACATTTGACTTTCTCATTACTCAGTGTTGCTATCTATTATATTTGACATTATTAACAGTGATTACTTATCAAACAAGTTGAATAAACATCAGTAAAATTAGATTTGGCAGACAATTTCTGTCTGATAAGATATTGCAATATTCATGTTCAAAATTAATATCCAACTCTACATTTGCCTTAAAAGTGTACACAGAGCTATAGGTAATTTACTCTTTTAAATTGGAAGACAAATGATAAAATCCATAGTAACAGAGGATAATATTGGTGCAAGTACATATGAATCAACCAAAAAAACAGAATGGAGAACACTGAAACACATACACTTATGAATGTGAATTTGTAAATCACATATTTGACACTACAAACTGATGACGAAAGGACTTATTTTTAAACAGATGGTCTTGAGAACACCATGGCAATCTAAGGAGAAAAATGAATCTTGGATTGCTACCGAATAGCAGATATACAAAGAAAGATTTCAAATATGCTAAAAGAAAGTAAATGTGAGCAGTAGTAATAAAATTAAAAATAGAATATATTAAAAAGTATTTTAATAATACAGGAGCATGGATTTCTTTAACAAAACAACATAAGCACAAACCATCGGGATAATTTGAAGGATTACTTACATTGCAGAACAGTATTTTTGCCCAACAGTGGGCCCATAGACAGATATGTGACAGCCTGAGAGAAGAAATGTGCTATATTTAGTACCAGAAAGGTCCACGATTTTAAAATTCAAGTACTTCTGTAGCACAACAAAAATGAGATAGAAAGTTCAGGTCACGTGTGGACAAAGAGTAAATACCAAAAATTACAAGTCAAGAAGTTCAAAAGTCCAACAAACGTGCAAAAGACACTCATTCGTTAATAGCAAGTGTCAATAAAATTATGAGAGTTTATAAAGGCTATTGCTTGGCTAATGGTACATCCCGGCACCAGTCTAGCAATATCAAGTGGCAGTAAATGTACTCATACATCATGACCCCCTAAAAGGAGAGACACAGAAAGTAATTATGAAACAAAACATTTTACACTCTAACATAATACATGCTGTATAATAATACAGGATATAATACAGAGCAGTATCTTTCATGGTGCTTAGCTGAGACAGTGGAACTGTGCCCTAGAGACAGGAAGAGGTAAGAAAAAATGTAATAGATGAAAACTAATAGGATACAATGCCATTGTGGGTAGGCACAAAACATCAATACCCTCCTTCCTGGAACCTATGAAAATGTTATTTTCAAAGGTAAGGTAGCCGGGGATTTAGCTCAACGGTTTGGTGGCCTGCCTTGCAAGCGCAAGGACCCGAGTTCAATCCCCGGTACAAAAAACAAACAAACAAACACACAAAAAAAAAACAAAAAACAAAGGTAAGGTCGATGGGGTTAAGGTTGCTGGTTACAAGGCTGGGGATTTAGCTCAGTGATTCTACCTCCTGCCTTATAAGCACAAGGACCTGAGTGTGATCCCTTGAAAAAAAAAAAAAAAAAAAAAAAAAAAAAATGCTGGTTACAAACACAGTTAAGATTGCTTATCATTTGAGCTTAACAATATCAATATTATCCTGGATTATCTAGTGACCAAATATGATCACAAGTGTTCTTTATATTTTTATTTTAAACCCTTTTATTAAATTTGATTAAGATGCTTTTACTCTTGCAAATCCATTCCTTAACTTTTTCTGTTATTATTTTTAAAGTTTCATTTTAGTTTATTCATACATGCGTGTAGTACATACCATTTATATTCTCTATGGGAAACTGCTAAATGTACTCAACACATTCCTTCTTTCTCTCTGCTTCTCTGCCCTCCCTCCCCTCTCTACCTACTGCTTGATTCTTTCCTTGGTTTTTGTACATGTTTGTAGTACATAATGTTTACATTACTTGTGTGGAGTTGGTACACGTAAATAACCCACCAAATTCATTTAAAAAAATCCCTTATCTTTTCCTTCCCTCCCTCCTCTCACCATCTCTCGATCTCCTTCCCCTTTGGGAATGATCCAGCTTCCTTTAAGTGTTCTTAAAATTACTGCGAGTAAGATCTGGGATCCTAGAATTAGACACTTTAGAAAAACCAACCCAAGGGTTTCTGGAAAGGACTACCTGCTGCTTTAGATATCCAGGACCATTGAGAAGTGAAGAGAGAAAAGGTAGACAGATGTGTCAGGGTAATGGAATGTGAGAAAGAACCAAGCATCCACTGCTGGCTGTGAGGATGGAAAGGTGCACATGCCAAAAAATGTGGGCAGCCCCTACAAGTTGGAAAAAGCACATACACAGATCCTCCTCTAGAACATCCAGAAAAAATACAATGCTGCCGGTGTCTCGATTTTAGCCCAGTGAGATCACTGTGGACTTCGGACCTCCAACAGTACAAAAGGATAAGTTTGTGTTGTATTGAACCACACTATAATTGTGGTAATTATTACAGCAACAGGAAACTACAACAAAGTTAGAAATAGCGTGCTACATCAATACAGGAGAATCGGAGGATGTTAAAAATATACCACTCAGCTGAAAAGATAAATAAAAACAATGAAACATATACAGCAGTGTAATTTGTGTAGATTAAAACATATAAACAATGCGGTCTTATAAAATAAGATGCACATCAAACCAATGTTCGCCTTTGGACTCAGATGGAGAACAGAAATGGAAAAAGTAAAATAAAAATTTAAAAAGAATAAAATATGTAATTAGAAAAGAACTTCTTTGTCATAACATTCAGTAAAGTTAACACAGAAGAAGATTTCGCTGTCTTTTTGTTTGTAGTTGATTTTTTAACATCTACAAGTAAAAGCTCACTTACATAAAAAGAAACATTTGGATATGTTTATCTGTATAGTGATTGATTAGTTAATTAACATATGTCCCACATTGATCTCCAAAGTATCTAACCATAATTCAAGAATAGAGAAAACTGTTTAAAGTGGTAGAACGTGGGGCAGAAGGATAATAGAGTACAAATTTACCAAGCGATGTTTTTAGAAGGCTTGAGTGCAGTCCTGTGTCCCACAGTGCCCTCCCGCCCCTGCTGGGTTACCTTTGGCAATTTTACTCATTTCATTTACCTGCCTGGCTCATGAAGCAGCTGGGCTTGGCCTTTGGCTTGTGTGATTACATCAAGCACTTTCTCGCGGGGGGTGATACTATGAGTGAGATTAAGGATTCTAAAATTGGATTCTTCAAGAAATTCAATCAGAGAATTTCCCAAGAAGATATTTGCTGCTTTCCTGAAATTCCAGGACAACTGAGAAATGAAGACTCTGTATTTGTGAGAATTATGGAAATCCCTCAACCACTTATCATCCCTAAGGTGAGAAGTAATCTCATTTGTTAAAGCGTGGGTTTGAGGAAGCAATGAAACTCAGCTTGTTCTAATGTATTTAAGGGAATTATAGCTGCACCTCCGTATCTGTACCAAGGAGCAGTATTGTCCATGTCGCGTTTTTCTGTTGTGCTTGAAGCTTTTGGCTGTAGAGGCTGATATCCTTGGAGTGTGTTCAAACATGCACTGTTTAATCAGGAGGATCTTTTATGCAAATCATGACAACGTCACCGGAAATGTTCTATCCTTTTCCTTGTCAGCCCTTTATGTCATGTGGGTCGCATAAACAAATGCCAAGAGGGCTTGGGGATTTAGCTCATTTGCCTTGCAAGTGCAAGTGTAAGGTCTGACTGAGTTCGATACTCGGTACCGAAAAAAAAAAAAAATACCAAGTGCTTTCCAGACTTCAAAGCTATTTTGGTTGCTTGTCCTTGCAGTGGGCATGGTGGAATAAAAAATGAAAGATATTCAGCAGATTGGTAAATAGAAGAACATAATGCTCTGTAAAGTTTTGTATGACAATCATGAGTGCTTTCTCTTTTTAATTTACTTTTCTTTGAAGTCATAGTTATTTTTGGTAATTCAAATAAGGGAAAAGAAAAATTTGAGAAAAGGAAAAAATGGAAACAAAGTCTTTGTAAATAGGGGAGGGTGAAGGGGTGAAGGGAGGACAGGGGAATGGGGAAAAAAATGACAACCAAGATCTGTCATGTAAGGGTACAAGTTCCCAGTGATAAATGTAATCATACTGTATACCTAAAATGTACCAATAAACTCAACAAGGAAAAAAAAGTCACCAAGGAAGAAAAATCAAAATAATAGCAGAAAAAAATTTAAGGAGAAAAAAGGAAGCGACAAAAAGACTAAAATGCAGGATGATTTTTGAATTAGAAAAACAACGTATTAGATAAAAAGTAAAAATCAATGAAAAGCTAGTGAAATAAAGTAAGTGAAAGATGCATTTAAAGTAAAAAAAAGATTGATAATTAATAAGAATAACAGCAACAAGAGAATAAGGGAGGTGGGGATTGCTTACCGAGTGGTTTATTCTACAGATGGAGTAAACATGGGGAAAGAAAGGGCACAGCACTGTGGGGGACACGTAGGAAGAGTGCTAGGAACAGGGGACAGAGTGGACAGAGTGGTCAAGCTGAGCGGCAGCCATTTTGGGTGTTTCAAGGGAAGTCGGGACTGTTTATCTTTTTTTGCCTCCTGTACCTTGTGGTCTTCCTCATGAGTAGAAGAGGCTGCTCCCTTAAAGACTAGCAATGGAGGAGGCAAAGACCATTCTCAGAATGAACTGGAACGTAGATTTTGGAGAGAGGAAGAACCACCTAATGGCATCCATGCAGGGGCTTTGGACAACCCTGGGGAGAAGGGATGACACATGATCAGTTTAGAGGAGGGATGGTGTCCCTTTGCTCTGCTCCATGCAAGAATGGGTCAGAAGTCAACTTCACCATTTAACTGACCTTCTTATTGAAGTGACAGTTTTACACCTAATTTCCTACTATTTACCTTTAAGTTGTTTTCTAAATAAGTAAATGTTTATTCAGTGAATATACACTCTTTAAATTTCATTTTTAATTGACAAATAATAATTGCCCATATTTATGAGGAACAGCAAAATATTTTAATACATCTGTGCAAAGCGGAGTAATTAGTGTGGCATATTCATTACCTCAAATGTTATTCCTTTGCGCAGAGCATATTAAAAATTCTTTTTCCTAGCTATTTTGAAATACACAATAAATTATTGTTAAGTATAGTCTTAATTAATTTAACATCCAAATTGAAACTCATAAATGTATGTGTTAATTCATAAGTTTATGTGCTAATTACTTGTTGGAAAAATAGACTCCATGTTTTAGTTCTCAATTTCTGTATGCTATATAGATAGTAATATTTTTGAATGATGAGCAGGATTATATGGTAGCCCATAAATAGGTAATTATTAGGTATAGAGTATATCTATTCTGTTCTATGTTATTCAAGTCTATTCAAGCTTTTATTTCCCCCATTTTTCAAGATTGCATTTTAAAAAAATTTGGAGACCTATTTTCATGCAATTTATAGGGGGTTTAGGGCTGGGGATTTAGCTCAGTGGTTCCACTGCCTGCCTTGAGAGCTTCAGGACCTGAGTTCGATCCCTGATACCGCCCCCCCAAAAAGAAAAAGTATATGGGGTTTTAATGGCTTGACACCAAGACTTTAAGCAGTTTGGGTGTGATGTTACTGTCAGGAAACAGGAATGTTAAGACAGGCACGTGTTGGCTAGCAGGTTGCACAATTTGTTTAAAAAGTGAAACTATTTCCACGGAAAGATGAATGAAATGCTACGATGCACAGGCTGAGCAATGGGCAAATGGAAGGTGAACATTATTCCTCTGGGTCTGCACTCAGAGGAGGCATAACAGAGAGGAAGGACTAAAGTGTTTCTGGGAAGTTGCCAAGGAGAAGGAGCTATGGTTTTAATGAGGCCAGCCCGCAGGAGATGATACCACTGGGTAAGCAGAGGAGACACAGTCCAAGCTGGCTTTTGAGGATGGGTGGAAGTGGGAAGGACTCATCCGAACAAAGCAACCAACGTGGCATTAAGTACTGTAATACAGAAAACCGAAATGTGAAAGTTGAAAGAGATGGATACAAGGGAAAGAAACAGCCAGCTCATATTTATGTCAAGCTCTGTTTTGGATGTCATTTTCATTCTTCATGGAAGAGAAAAACAAGAAGTGAGAGTGATAAGATGGCTAGGGCCAGAAGGACAGCTTTGTGTGCTGCTGGCGGGGTTTCACTCTGTCCGGCAGCTTGGCCAGAGTGGCACGGCGGGCACCAGCTTGGGGGCTCACGAGACACGCCCTGCCAGTGGCTGTCACCCTTGTGCTCAGAGCCACTGCAGACAAGCAAGGCAACACGGGAAGGGCCTAGCAGGACTGTGATGTTGAGCATGATCACCAGCTGCTTTCAGTTCTACCTCTTAAAACTTCACCAACACAATGACTTCTCTCCATCTTGGCCCCTCTCTCCTTATTCCCAGTACTGCTTTCTTATAAAAGTCCCCTTCTAATTTAATAGCTCCGAAGTTGTTAACTTTGATCTGATCTAACACACAGCATCCGTAAGGAGCCATGGGGGAATTTTAAAAGTATAATTGTAATCATTCCTGTATCCCACTGAAATCTACAATGAAGGCAGATACTCTTGGGACTGTTGCCCTTCTCTTTCCCAGTGGTGTCCTCTACAGGCCCTTTGAATATTTGTATCCTCTGCTTGGGATGTTTTCTTCCTCTTCCAGACTAGAAATGTTCTAGTCTTCCTCTAGCTCTCAGCACATCATCACCTAAGCCCTTTCCTGAGGTGCACCCTCTTGTGACTGCATAGCTTCTCCTATTTGATGCTAATAAAATCCAAGTTTGCATTTCTTTGTATCTGTCCCATAAGAGATTCTGTTCTCTTGACTTCTTATGAGGTCTTTGAGACGAAGACTCTTATCTCTTTCAGCCACCCTCTCTACTTGCAGAACCTAAAAGAGGCCATGTAATGAATACCAGGAAATAGTATTAATGAATGAATAAACTGAATTGAAGAATCAGATGGAAAAACAGCTAGGAACAAAATGGGGCTGACAGAACTCTCTCAATAACTTAGGTGTATAATGTTGCAGATGAGATCAGGGCATGAACTGTAAGGCATGCTTTAAGGCACCTTTAATAAATTGTAAATTCTACATGGGTGATGAAATTGTTCTACAGAGATATTTAAAATACAAAGCTCTCGAAATTAATGAAATCATTTGACTCTGTATAATCTACAGCAATTTTAAGGTTGGTGACATTTTTAAATACTTTTGAAAATAGCTTAAATGCAAAGTCAGAGAGAGAGAGAGACTGCAAAATTATAAAGGAGTGAAGCATGTTTCCAGATACTTAAGAGGCATCATTATTGAGGAAGGAACAATTTGATGCATATTAACTTCAAAAATCAGAAAAGAAGATTTTTTTCCTGGCTTTGATTACGATAGAAGCTATTCTGACATCCTCTTAACTGCTATAGAAGACTTATCTATTTAGCTAAGGTATGAGAAAAAAGACTCTTATCTCAGGCAATTTAATCAGGTCTTCAGATGGTTATCAAATGCAATATTTCAAGAATTTCTAAAATGACAAAAAATCACCACTTACAAGTAATTCCCTGGAGGACCACGCTGTGAACTGATAATGATGGAAATAGAGGTTACTACTGTAAAACCAAGTCCTAAATGTTATTGGTGAACAACCCTTGGAGCTCAACCAGCAGATCTTTGTCACAATAGAGGTTTCTTTATAACTTTAAAGAAAAAAGTTAAATTAATTTTAAATTAGTAATGCAGACTATATGCCTTTAGATTTCCTTCATCAAAAAACCTAGAATTAAATGTCCTCAATTAGGCATTACTCTTAGTGCCCCAAGTACACAGAATAGCTAAAGACCATGATTAGGTAATCAGAAATACAGAGAGACGTCTGACAATGGCATTCACTAATTTATCATATGTTTATTATTTTCAGAAAAACAATTGGGTGAGGAAGATATAATTACCCATGTAAGGAGAATAATGCGCTCTGGAAAAAATCATAATGCTGTTATGCCATTATTCAGTCTATGCCAAGGGCAGCTGGTGATCACGTAGGGTTAGAAGCACTCTTGTCTCATTTATAATGCCAGCCAGAACAAAGAGCATCTTCTTGGTCCTGTGATAGAGAATGTATATACAGATGTAGCCAGGCACGGCTGGAAAAATAATCCTCCACCTCTGTTTAGAGTGTAGCTACTTCCTAGCTCTCTCCAGAAGGGCTGGCATTTGGCCCAGGCTCAGGTTAATCATGTGACAATCTGAGTAATAGAAGATGCTCCCAAATCTGCCTCAAAATACCACTCCGTTCATTTCTTGGTCATCATTTTACAAATACAGACAATGATGCCCTGGAATTGAATTGTATTTACAGAGTTTTATGGGTAAAATAACTACAGATTTGCTTAAGAGAAGTTAAGTTGTCCTAAAACTGGTGGGCACTCTAGTCATCTCTGCTGGTCGACACTACCTCCTGATACAGTGCCTATTACAACAGAGCTAGCTTTGTTTTCCTTTTTCTTGTCCATACTGCTTTTCAGACATTAGTAAAGAGGTCATACTATTGCAGCATTATTGCAGCATAGTATTGCAGCATTACAGTACAGTGAAAATCAATAACATAAAATAAATGTTAGCACCGAGTAAATCTGTGTTTAACAAAGAAAAAATGTCCATTTCTGCCTAACTCATTTATGATGAAATAAGATGGTCAGTGAAGATTCTAGTCCTGACCAGTAGACAGAGTCCAAATCTCTGTCTCACATTTGTTTTCTTTGCATGAATATGATTGGTATTTGGGAATGATAATTAAAACTTTGCATACAACTGAAAAATCATATAGTGCAGACATACATATATTCTCAAATATTCAATGTAATAGACTTTATTAAATATGTATAGACTTAAATGTTTCATAATTACACATAAGCTTTTCTCTGTTTCTCTCATTTTATTTGAAAGATGGATGTTGATGATCCAGACCCAGATCCTCCCCTTATTTGTCATTTAAAGCATGCTTTTTACTGTTGATATCAAGCCCTATCTTCATCATTATCGTGCCTAGAATGGTCACACTCAAGTAGTTTCTCTAATACATTGTTGCATTTAATCTTAGGACCAACTGCTCCAGAGAGAGACATGGTTGGAACATCGGTGTCTCCCTCCACAGACCACTTCCCTAATCTTTACATTTCTTCTATATCGAGATGTGTTGTATCAGTGCTTCTCCAACTTTAATGAGATTATGATCACTGGGCATCTTGGTAAAATGTAGGTTCTAATTCAAGTCTGGGAGCAGCCTGAGATTCTGTAGTGTGTGTGTGTGTGTGTGTGTGTGTGTGTGTGTGTGTGTGATATATATAT
>NW_022900928.1:124507386-124523465 GCF_012274545.1 Fukomys damarensis
TATAGAGAGAGAGAGAGAGAGAGAGAGAGAGAGACAGAGAGAGAGAGACTTAATATGGAATTTTCATACTGCGCTATATTCCCAGACCCTTTTTGTAATTTTTTTTTATTTTGAGGAAAGGTCTTGCCACATTGACTGGGCTGGGCTTGAACTTGCCTCAGCCACCCAGAATACAGGAGTTATAGGCTTGTGACAAGATGCTTAGCTGGGTCTGCACTTTTTAACCAGCTGCCAGGTCATGCTGATTCCATTGTTTCACAGAATGCAGATTAAACAGCAAGACCGCATGTCAATGAGAACCTAGAGAAGGCTACCTTTTTTGCTTTTCTATTTGCAAGCCAGGATATGCATAAAAGTGTTCATAATATATCATCAAGCAATCTCTAAGTAAGTGGCGCCCTACAGAGAAGTGAGAATCGGGCTCTGCAACCATTTTCTTATGAGTCCTTGTCATTTGCTTTCCCTGAGGTAGTTTCTAATTTAATCATTGGATAATGAAGAGTGTAGACTAAATTATCAGCAGCAGCAACTACAGTTTGCTAAGTAATTGTAATCTCTGAACCAACCCAGGTACTTTACAATGATTCTATCTCTTAGTCATAAAATAATTTCATGAAGTAAATTGAGACATTTAAAAGTTAAGTTCTATAAATATTTATAATTCTAGATGAAGAACTCCTTAAAGAATTCATATGCCTGGCATAATTAAGTAGAATTTCTAGCTGTAAAAACAAAGTGGTATAGAGACAACTGCCAAGCTTCAGATATCTGATAAGTTACAAAAAATGCACATCAAATCGGGCCCTCAAACTCTATCTTTTGGGGCCCAGGATTTAGATCAGCCTTTGTTACCTTCTCCTTGTTGAGACAAAATACCCCACAGCCACAACTTCAAGTTGGAGAGTTTTATTTTGGCTCATAGGTTTGGTTCATGGTCAGCTAGTTCCAAGGCAGAAACCGGGTGGCAGAAGGGCCGGTGGAGAAAAAGCTGCTCAATTTATGGCATCCAGGAAGCAAAAGGAGAAGAGAGAAGCTGGGAAGAAGGATAGGTCAAGCCTGTAGTGGCCGACCTCCCACCAGGCTCACCTTCTAACAGCACAGTTAGGCTTGGAACTCAACAATGGACAAATTCCACCAATAAACATATATCCTTATATTTCAATTAGTGTCCTTCTCTGTACAGAAGGAGAACAGACCTACTCTGGAGTAAACTTAGATGAGTTAATTTATGTGAAGAATCTAGCATTGTGCCTGATAGATACTGAATTAAAAAGTGTGTGTGTGTGTGTGTGTGTGTGTGTGACTGAGGATTGAATTAACTATTGTTCTAGTTAGAGAACTAAAGTGGGATGGTTGCCTTTTGCTATATTTCATTAGGTGTGTGAAGAAGCAATGGTTTTTGATAATTGAAAACACTAACATTCCAAACTGTTCCTGATGAAACTTATTGAAAATATTCCACAGTATTATTTTGGTAGGAACTAGCCAATTCCTTCCCCACTGCAAACATTCATCTCGTGCCTACCGGAGTCCTATATGAAGACAGATCTCTGTCAAGTCAAGGGCGTGGGATGGAAAGACGATGAAGATGTTGTGCAAGACCTTACAGAGCTCACAGTTTTAGTCTGGCAGGTGGACTTATTAGCAGAAAATTGTTTAGAGTACAGCCTGAATCATAAGAGAATCTGCAGGAGCAGTGCCAACCTACAGGCTGGCTAGGCCCTGGTGTCTGTTGCCTTCATCAGCAAGAAGCACAGAGTAGAAACAATGCATTCTGTATGCAAATGAGGCTCGAACCTAAATTTCCTACCTTTCTGTGCTGTCCTTTCCTTAGAAGTAGATTGCTCCTCCTCCCTGGAGCCCATAGGGAAATTCTGAGATGACCCAGACAGGTATTTCTAAGATTCTCCTTTCTTTTGTGTGATGTCCTAGGAAATGGTCTGATGCCTAAAGTGAGATTTAAATACCAAATAGCATATATATTGGTGGTACTTAAGATTCAAATGTGAGCTACATCCACAACTCCTTTTAACATTTCCCCCCCTCTTTGGAGTCAGGGTCTTGCTAAATCACTACGTTGCCTAGGCTCAGATCAAACTCTGGAGTCTTCTGCCTCAGCTTCCCAGAGTACTGGGATTACAGGAGTGCACCAAGATGCCGGCTCCAAATGAGGAAATTTTAGGCCAAGAACTGGGTACAGAATATTCTACATGGAGAAAAGGAGGAAAGACGGTGAGCCAGGAAACATTATAAACAATGACCGAGTACGCTGACAATTTCACGTTCCCAAGTTTCTTATGCTATAAAATTAGAGAAAAAAATTTCCTGGTCTTTACAGAATTGTGCAGATTACATATTTGGAAAACTGAATGGTGCTTAACAATTCTAATTCTGATGTTCTTTGCTGTTAGCAGAATGGCATATGCAAATGTGTACAGGCCGGAAAAGAAACAAGGTGTCGAGGAAAATGTGGGAAGAACTGGGTTACTGGTAAACAAAGCAGGTGTGGTGGGAGGGTTCAGAGAGGGCAGGTGTGGTGGAAAAGGCATCCCGAAGTCAGCATGGCAATGTGTCATGCAGAGAAATTCATGCCACACCTAGGAGTTTGTATCTAACTGATCAGTGCCGAGAAACAATGGGCATTGTGTTTGATGGCTTATTTTTTTTTTTAAAGTGGAAAAACTGGATGGGCAGATTTACAAAGACAAAGCATCCTGGCAGTAGCACTGAGAATCAATAGAACTGGAAGGATGGGGTCACCAGAATCAGGGGACCAACTGACGCATCCTGCAACCATTGAGGAAGGAAAGAATCAGTAAGGCAATGGGAGAGAAAAGAGGAGGTTTGAAATCTTGTCTGGTTGGTTAAATGGTAGGATGTGTTCAGTTAAAGGGAGAAGTGGTGCAGAAGTAAGAGAAACGGTCAAGAATAGGCAGACAAAATTTACAGAGAGGAGAGTAAAGAAAGACAAACCACTTTAATGATATTTAAACTGAATAATGTAATTATGGATCACAGTTTCTTTTACTTTTTTTCTATTTTTTTATGTCTCCTATAAACTTTATTAGTTCTAGGATAGAAAATTTAAAGGAAAATATATAAATTAAACTAATGAATCTAAATAAAAGAATTACATTATATCATTAATTTAATAACTTTAATTGCCATTTATGAACATCTACGGTAATGACAAGATAACAGAGAAGAGGAATAGAGGAGAGAGATGAATATTTCATATTTATTGAACATTTATTATGACCCCAAATTGTGTTCATGCTTTCATGAATCACTTTAGAATGCTATAGGCAAGAAACATCAATGCTATTCCTGTCTTAGACTTTAAGTAATTAGGCTTAGTGGAGTGAAAAATCTCACCAAAAGAATACACAATCAAAATTCAACAACAAGTCACTGATTCTATGATTTATATAATCTCTAGATTGTATCTTGAGAATGATAAAAAGGGAGACTTTTATCCTTTGCATCACTTTTTGGGGGCTATGCCATTGTATATAGACTGCCGAAAGCATGATTGTCTCTCCAAGAATCTGTTTGGAGGCGATAGAAATACGAGTAGAATTTAAAGAAACATTGCTTATTTCTCATTTTGCTGCCCAAAGTGTCATGCAGGCTTTTACCTTCAATAGGCATCTTTACAATCTACATTTCATTAGGAAAACCATGCTGATATTGACAATTCTCCACTGATTCTTGCTTTTTCTAAATTATCCAGTAACCCAGAATCGTGACATCAAATAATTTCTGCCGCGATACTTATAAAGATTGGCCATGGCCGAGAGGTTCTCGGATACCCACTCCTTTTTTCACTCATTGTTCTAAGTTAGGGCTTGTTTTTGTTGAATACCCTCCTGAACACTCACCCCATGGTTCAGTTTTGCTGTCATGCATGTTTGATTTTATGTTTTCTGAAGTCCTAGTGACATCAGTATTTGAACTCCAGCCATGCCTTGATCTACCATATCCCAGAATATTTTAGTTAATCCTCAGTCAGCTTGCCCCTTCCTTATTTTAGGTTGGTTGAGGTTTCTATCACATGTAAAAGAAAGACTACAGTGACTTCCATTTCTTGGGCAAATTCTCCTTCTCTCCTGCTTATAGAGTTCAATAGAAAGTGGAGTTAAAATAATTTGGAGTGATATTAAATGGAACACTTAATAACCAATTTTCCAAATTACAAGCTTGCAAACACTGATGCTGTTCAACTTCCAAAAAGAGAGCCAGAGATGGGAAAGTCAGATTGTTCCTCAGATCCTGCAGACAAGAATTTGGTAAGATAAAGCTCGCCTTTGTCCCAGCAGTTTTCAGTCTCGGCTGCCTTTTAGAATGTTTTAGAATGTTTGCTACTTTAAAGACCAGAGAAGTAGAAATTTCCTAATGAACTTTCTTTTATGATCTAGTTGGATACCTTCGGTGACCTTGGACTGATTGATCTATAATCTCAGAATTTACTGAAAACACTTCCCAAGTGCATTGTCTAAGTACCTAGAAATCAGGTTCTCATAAATCCTAACAGTTGAATTAACTGACAATATTCTCTGTTCTACTCTAGTCATGTCACTCCCCATAATTACCAATAACCCTGAATGTTTCTCTGCATTTCTTCAGTTTTATTCATGCTGTTTGTTCTGCCTAGCATAGCACTCAGTATCCAAGTTTTTCTATGTATGTAAAAATACATTTGTTTTTCAAAATTATTTTACGTTTCACCTCCTTGTTGAAGCCTTCAGAGATTTTTTTAGTTTTTAGTGATGCGCTGGATCGAACACCAGACCATGTGTACGTTAGGCAAGTGCTACCCCTGAGCCACACCCCTAGTCTTATCTTTGGCCTTTCAGTGCTATACTACCTGTATTTAATGGTTATAGTCTGGCTTCAGTATCCTCTATAGTTTCATGTATATTCCTACTAGGAATTAGAACATTATCTCCTTTTTTAGTGCATGTTTGCTAATGCGTACATTCATTGTAAGTAGTTGGAACATATACATGACACACTGAATTCTTTCTTTGTCCCCTCTTCCTCTTGTGCCCTCCCCCTTCCAAGATCTCTTAATCCCTTTCCCATTTGCCAAGGATCTATCTCTCTATTTCCTATTGTCTTTTATAAAATAAGAAAAACACATTACTTCTTGAGGGTAGGGATTTTGTTTACTATGTTCACCATAAAACCTCATGCAATGCCTAAAATTGTTAAGTCCTTAATAATAATTTAATTGAGGAGAGATATGATCATATAAACAAAGAAAGGAATTGTAAAATTTTCAAATATCTTATGTGAAATGCTAAATATATTGACTATGCTTGGAAAATCCATAGTTTTAATTTTTCAATAGCTTCTTCTAGAAGTATTCATTGAATTCATTAATTCACTCATTTACTCATTTATCATTTAGTCCAAACTATTTGCTATTTTCAAGTACAATATTGTTTACATATTTAAAAGTTATCTGCCGTCACAGGCAACAATGATTCAGTAAATATTTTTGGTACAAAACTTGGATAAAAGTATACTGCTCTGTTGCAGAATAGCTTGAATTTTATATTAATAATAGAGTGTCAATTCATTAATTATAAATGCTCAGTCATTTGGTGGCGAAAAGAAAACAAGATGTCAAGAGCAGATAGAAAATTCTTTGGTGAGCAAATACCTTAGGAACTTCTGCTTGTCTAGTGCTCTGTGTAATTTTAATAGCACTGAGCACTTGGTGATTGGTAGTGATTCTAGGCTATCAGTAGATTGCTTTTTCTTTGTTGGCTTTGCAAATGAAGGTTATTCGCAATATGGAAAAGCACATGCGCACACACACAGGCACACACACACACACACACACACACACACACATGAGCGCACACGCACACCACAACAAAAACTGCCTCAAGGGTGCCATATGGTAGGAGCCCTGCACCTGAAACCTAGACAAAGCCAACAGCAACAGATTCAGTGTTTGTCCTTGGCTGTTGACGGAGAATTTAAGCTGACATCAATTATACTTCTGAGCCTGGACTGAATTCAGTGAATGCTTGTTAGTTGGCACTTTAGCAGAATGAATTAAACTAAGCCCGTGTTTCCCTATCACTACGTGTACCAGCCAAACTGTTTTGTGCACTCTTTTGACATTTTAATTGGAGGAACCAGATGGGCTTTTTTCAAAGTTCTTCTAGGACAGGTAAACAAAATGTATATTGTCTCTTTGTTGTATGATTTGTTTAGGTCAAGTAGTTTTGCCAACAGACCAAAGCCTCATCATTTAAAACAAGCTAATAAAAATAACTAAAAACTTAAATCATTTTGAATTGCACATAATTTTGTTGTTGTTGTTTTATTTTGCAATTGGCCCAGAAGTATTTTAGGACATAATAGGAAAAACTCTTTTGCTTAATGTAGTAGCTATAGGCTTGCCTAAACCCTTTAAAAAAAGACAGAGATTAAATTTTAAAGGTTGTTAAATAAATATCCACATCAGATTTTTAAGATGATATTTTGACATTTTGCCAAGGATTAAGTAACTCCTCAAATGTGTTTTAAAGCCAAAAAAATATATTTTAATTAGTGGAATATTGAGTACTTGTATGAATTTTAAAGAGAAAATACTCTATTCAAATATTTATTCTCTATATTTGTATTTATTTCTAATATTTATTCTACTTCCTTAGACATAAATCTTCATTTATGTTTGAAATATCTGTTGTGAAAGAAAATGAAAATCTATGGGATGAAACTGTACAGTGCTTACATCAAATAAACATTTTTACTAATATCACTACATTTTTGTTATTATGCTTGATTAGTGTGTGTTAATACTGCATGATTATGGGGTTTATTTTGGGAAATGTGTTCATGCATTTTACATATTTTAATTTGAATCCTGTTCCACCCTCTTTCCCCTGACTCCATGTTGTTCCCTTTCTTTTATCTAGAAGTCTGTTTCCTGGTTTCCTGTCCTCTCTTTTTTACTTATATATTTGAAACATTTCTCATATGATGCAAAACATATGATATTTAACTTTCTGAGTTTGGCTAATTTTCCTTAATATCATTGAATTTTCTCTTTATTTGTTTGCAGTGGGTGTTTTCCACAGCACTTTCTGGAACAGCCCTGATAAACAGAGATAACAACAACAAAAAAATCTTTCCAAGGCTCACTATTTTGAGACGTGCCCTTGTCTGTTCACTTGTGTAGAAGGCAAGTTGTTCACACACTTAGTCACCTCAAAATGTGACTGTGGCTAACAGTGGGGCTGGCTGGTCAAGGATTTAGAAAAAACAAGATTGGAAAACAGGTGACAGTGATGCATAAGGAATAAATGTGTGCAGAGATCTCTTCAAATAAGCTAATAAAACTCAAAGTGTATTTACATTTCATTTGAATGCTCAACAAAAGGTGGCTTTGGCACAAGGAGATTTTAATAAGTGGCCAAGATGAATCCATTCTGAGGGTAGCAGTCAGCTTCTTTCCTTGGCCACCCCAGCATCACTCAATGAGCCCATGAATAATGTGGCCATGACTGATGGACGAGAATTTATGCTCATTCTCAGTACAAGAATTTCTGCTCACCAAGCCTGGCCTGCCTATGGCCACTGCTGAGTGTCCACAGCAGAGTTCACAGCATGTCATCATTTCCCAGGTTAATCCACTCAGTTATCTGGAAGCAAGTTGATTGCACTGGAATACTTCCATCATGGAAAGGGCAGTATTTCGTTCTTATTGCAAATGACACTTAATCTCAATATGGATATGCCTTCTCTGCACTTAAAGCTTCTGCCAACACTACCATCTGGGGACTTACAGGATGCTTTATCTGCTCTTCTGGCTTTTGATCAAGGAACCCATTTCACTGTATAAGAAGCATGGGAGTGAAGTACGGCTTGCTCATGAAATTCATAGCTTTTATCATGTTGATTCAGCTGACTTGGTAAAACACTGCAATGCCCTTTTGAGAACTCAAGTACAGTGCTACTTTAGTGGAAATAACTTAAAGGAGTGGGTAAGTTTTCCAGAAGATGCTACGTGCTCAGAATCGGTGTCGATGCATTACGCTGTTTCTTCCATATGTAGGATTTACATGTCCATGTATCAAGGGGTGAAGGTGGAACTTACTTGATTCATTAGACTCCATACTAACCAACTAGCAACATTTGTTTCTTGTTCCATGATCTTTTGTTCTGTTTATCTTGAGGTCTGATATCCAAATGTAGGAATGTTCCCATCATAAATCACAATAATGACTCCACTGAAGAGAGTGTTGTGATTGTAATGTGACAACTTTGAAATGCTCGTGCCACTGAATCGACTGGCAGAAAGAATTTCTGTGCTGGCTGGGTGTTGATCCTGAATATCAAAGGAAAATTACACCATTAATTCACAGTGCAGGTTTTAAAAAAAGATGAAACAGGAGAGTGTGCCTTATCATTACCCCGGCCTATGAATAGAGTCAGTAGAAGACTAGAACAACCCAATCCAGGTAGGTTTACTAATAGCCCAGACTCCTCAATAATGAAATTCATGGTTATCTCAGCCAGTAAAAAAGTATGATTAGCTGAGATGCTTGTTTGAGATAAGAGACAATGGAAATGTAAGAAAAGTGTTATAAATACCAGCTACAACCGTGATGCATCAGAAATAAACATAGTAATGACCATGAATATTCTTCTCTGCTTTAGTCTTAGTTAATTTCCTCTTTTCTTTTCTGGGACAAAACATCTGACACACAAAATTTAATGGAGAAGTTAATTTTGGCTCACAGTTCAAAAGTTTTGATCCATATTTGGCAGGTTTAAATATACAAACAATGTGGCAGAAGAGCCTTGGGAGAGAAAACCTGCTCACATCAAAGCGAACAGGAAGCAGAAAGAGAAGAAAGGAGCCAGAAAGTAAAGAAACCCTTCCAGATCCCTCTTACAGTGAGCCACTTCTTCTGACTAGATCCCACCTCCTAGTAGCTAATTTGCAAAATTGTCCCCATGATTCAATCACCTTCCAAAGCCATGCTTATGTGTATAGGGACATCTGTGTATAAATCATAATATTCTGCCCTGGACCCAAAAGACTCATGAGTATCTCTTTATGCAAAATATATTTACTTCATCTGTAAGAGGGGCCAAATTCCTACCAGTTCTTACAATGTTGAAAAGCTCATGTCCAAAGATTCCTCTGAGACTCAAGTCACACTCTTAGCTGTGTGCCACTGTGAAAATCAAATGAAAGTTAAACACTGCCAAAGTAATAGCACAAGGTAAACATTCCCATTCTAAAGGGAGAGATAGGGGAATAGAAAAGAATGGGATCAAAGGAAAACCAAAACCCCACAGGGTAAACATTAAATCATTTTTTTCTCATTGAGTTTATTGGTACATTTTAGGGATACAGTACAGTTACATTCATTATTGGGATCTTGTACCTTTACATGACAGGTCTTGGTTCTCATTTTTCCCCCTTCCCCTGCCCTCCCTTCACCCTCTCCTCCCTTCCCTATTTAAAAACACTTTTTTCCATATTGTCATATTTTTTTCTTTTCTCTTATTTCATTTCCCCTACCCTTCCCACTTCCCCTACACCTTTAGCCCTTTTCTTCCTATATCATGTTGTCAATTATACCATTAGGATCTTATATACCATTATAGTTTTTCACACCAGAGAAATTATTCAGTATTTACACATGTGCAACTTATTTATTTCACTTAGGAGCATATCCTCAATATGTATCCTTTTTTCCTATGAATGATTCTAATTTCTCATTCTTTATGGCTGAGTAGTATTCCATTTTATAGAAAAAACACATCTTCCTTATCTAGTCTCCAACTGATGCACAAATGGGCTGTTTCCAAGTTTTAGCTATTACAAACTGTACTGCTATAAACATAGGTGCATATATATCACTGTGATATGGTACTTTTAATTCTTCTGGAAAGATATCCAGCAGAGGGATGGCTGGGTCAAACAGAACCTCTAATCCCAGCTCTTTGAGGTATCTCCATATTGATTTCTATAGTGGTTGCACCAGTCTGCACTCCCACCAACAATGGAGAAGGGTTCATTTCTCCCCACAACCCCACCAACATTTGCTATTGGTTGATTTCTTGATAGCAGCCATTTCTTTGTGGGGTGAGGAGGAGTAGAAAAAATAATCCAAAAATTCATTTGGAACTGGAAGAGACCTAGAATAGCAAAAGCCATCCTAGGCAACAGATACATGGCAGCAGGTATAACAATTCCCAATTTGAAACTATACTACAAAGCCACTGTGATAAAAACAGCATGGTACTGGCAAAGAAAAGACCTGAGGATCAGTAGAATATATTGGAAGATACAGAAACAACTCCAGATGTACTCAGCTACCTCATCTTTGAGAAAGGAGCCAACCATCCCCAGTGGAGGAAAGATAGCCTCTTTAATAAATGGTGTTGGAAAAGCTGGATTTCAATCTGCCAAAGATTAAAACTAGACCCTTATCTTTCACCATGCACTGAATTAAAATCCAAATGGATTAAAGATCCTAAAAGAGAGTCAGTAAATTTTCCGGAAGCTAAGTTGGGAAGAACTCTTGAAGATATTGGCATAGGAAAAGATTTTATGAACAAATTTTCAGTAGCACAGGAACTAGTAGAAAGAATCAACAAATGGGATCTCATCTCATTAAAAAGTTTCTACACTGCAAAAGAAACCATCAGCAGAACTAAAAAATAACCTGCAATGTGGGAAAAATTTTTACCAGATGCTCCTCAGACAAAGGATTATCTTGAATATATAAAGAACACAAAAATATCAGCCCCCCCAAATATAAAGACTTGATTCAAAAATGGGCATCTGAAATGAACAGACATCTCTCAGACAAAGAAGTACAAGCAGTAAGTAAATATATGAAAAAATGCTCCACATCAGTGGTCATTCGAGAGATGCAAATGAAAGCAACACTGAGATTCTACCTCACCCCACAAACATTAAATCCTGTGGCTCAATTTCTACCATCCAGAGCAAAGATATGCACTCCAAGGCTCTTGAGTAACCTATCAGAGTTCAATCAGTCCTTCGACTGCCTAGAAAGGGGGATGGCAAGGGTAAAGATGAAAAGGCAACAGAGACTTGCATAATTTCATAGTATATGGGGGCCAAGAGGTCAGTACCACAGAGTGGGCAAAGACAAAGACACTTTGAGCCTTGAGCTGGCCGCTATTTATCGGTGTTCCTAGGGAGTATCAGATGAGTTAGAGGGCAGAGATGATCCTAAATTGATGAGGATCTTATAACTGGAGGAAGTGTCATATCACTCACAGGGTAGCGGTAATCCTATGATGATGAGAAGATGATAATGATAATCAATTGATTAGAATGAATAGGACTATGAGCTGAGCAAAACGTTCTTACAAGAGCAGGTGGAATGAGTTAAACCAGTAAGGAATTTGTCTCTTCCTGAGTGAAATGATGTTTCGCCAAAATGTAGACTGGCTTCCACAATAACTCCTATGGCATAACCAGTTGTAGCCCTATGGCCTTTCTCTTGGATTGGCTCTGCTTACTGCCTATGGCCTTCCTCAGCAGAGAGTCTATGTTCTTGGTGCTCCAACTTCCTACTGGCTTCATTGCACTTTGGCTTCATTCTCATTGTGTTCTCAGGGGCAACAGCCTGGCCTTCAGAGTCTTACTTATAAATTTGGGTGAAACTTTCCTTGATCCCTCAACTCTTACACTCTTCATGCCTGCAAAGCCAACATTAGCTGATTCCAATGTCTGTAACCAGCTTGTGTAGTATCTCGGCCTCTTGCATCACGACTACAGAGTTTTTCACATGGTCAGGTACTATCACAGCAATGCCCTTACCTCTCTAGTACCCAAATCTGTCATATTCATTTTCCTTGTCCTAGGACATAATAAGACATCCACACCTGAAAGAAGAGCTTGATTTGAGCTCACAGTTCAGAAGTTTCAGTCTATGTTTGGCAGACTTTAATACACAAATTGCACAGTGGGAGGGCCGGGCAGGGAATTGATGCTCATATCTTAGTGGGGAAGAAGCAGAGAGAGAAAGGAGGAGGCAGGGAAATAGATGTGCTCTTCCAGGTCACTCCCCCAGTGACCCACTTCTTCTGACCAAACTCCACCTCCTAACAGCGAGACAGCTATAGTGACCCAGTGAAGGCTTCACCTATGAATGCATGAGTCTATTAGGGGACATCTATAAATAAATCTTAACATATATTAAGCAAATATCTTTGTTTCTTTCTCTCTCTTATTCCCTTATTTTGAAACATCAGATGTATTGACTTTGTATCAAAATACACTGGTTCTCAAGAATTTAACTCACTATCCAGAGGACATGGTTTGTGTATTTGCAATGGTACACAGCACAGTTGCATCATCTTAGGAAAAATTATAACCTTGTCAACATTTTTATTTGGAGATGAAACATACTTTATATTTATTGATGTCAGATTGAGGAGAGACAGAATTGTGACGATTGATATTATGCATGAAATTGACTTGGCTACAAGGTCATGAAATAACATTCTTTTGAAATACAGTTTTACTGGAACCATGTCTGAAATGTAACTTGCTTTCTGAGTCACCTTAACCACTTTCTCGCTGCTGCATTTCAAATCAGAAGTGTAACTGCTTTCTTGACTTCTATAATTCTACCTACTGTTCCCTACCCAAGTTTACCTGGTTAGACTAAGATAGGGCAAACCTCTCTTCATGGATGGCTGGAGGGAAAGAGGATCAATGCTGTTTGATAAAGGTCATTGTTAATTTTTGTTTTGAAGTCTGCATCCTGTGACATCCTGTTGATCACTCAAAATCATGATATAAATTTTGATACCATAAAAAATCTACAAGTACACCCCATCAGATGGGCTCTATTCTTGAGATTTCGGTATTGAGTAATGCCAGCATATCACTTATTTTTTTGAGATGGGGAAACCCCTCCTGCAAACAACTGCTTTTCCACTCTTCTTCTGTTCTCTTTCTCCTAAGGATTAGATATCTACAGGTTTTGGTAGAAATACTTAGTTGAAAGTAACATAAACACAACAGTCAGGAAATATTGGATAATAAAAGTTAGGACTAGGGCCCCTCAGTAAGTGCCATGATAAATGAAGGTACATGATTTCATTTCTGTTAAATCAGGAACTGAAGGACTGACGACTCATGCTGATTCTTATAACAAAGATTTTAGCATGGTGGACAACAACTCTGGGTCACATATGCATTTTTAGGTACCTATGCAGATACTTTATGTTTATATACATAAACCAAGATTTAAATAAAGTCACAGCAACTAATTGGTGCCAAGAATTAATGAAATCCTCAGGATAGATTTCATCATAGTTTTTGGGTAACAAGAGTTTGAGGCAATGGAGTATCCCACAACTTTCTTAAAAATCTATGTATTCCTTCAGTTTTTAAGAGTCAGATGAAATAGTAGTACTTACATTTTCTATAAATAAAATAATGCAATATATGTGTTCATAAACCCAGGCTTCTATTATCATTTACATCTTTGGTTTACATATACTAGGAATATGTAAAATAATAAAATAAAAAATTATAGCAAATCCAAACTCTTACATTTCTGATTACTAACAAAATTCTATAGCATTTTGAAGACATTAATAATCAAGGATACAACTATTATATATTAATTAATATCACATTTCCTCTTTCCTGGTGCTTATGAATGCCACTTTCAGAATCAGTAATTGGATGAAATTAGACACTCATGTAAAGCAGTTGATTTAGAGTGGGTAGCAGTTTATGTAGAGGATTGGAGACATTGCAGTAAAGATTCATATAAGTCAGTGGCCCCCAATATGTTTCTGCAATATTTTAAAGCATTAAATCAGAATAAAATACCTTATTAATACTGGTCACTGTTTAATGGAGACATATTACTTTCCAACATGCTATAGTCTATAGGCCCATAACAACTTTAAAACCAAAAAATTAAGACAGTATGAGTAAGTAAAATTAGAGTATACTTTTTAATAACTTTTTTTGATTTGTAAGAAATGGAAACCACATTTTTGTTTATTATATTAATATTTTATGTGGTTAAATGCTTCATATGTTCCTCTACCATGTCAAAACAGACTGTTTTCCTTCTTTTCTCTTGAACTTGATGACAAATTTAGCAGTGAAAGAAATCACAGAAATAAATATGAGCTATTCTGAAAGCAGCACTCTCCATATGTAAGAAGTACAGAAAACAAAGAAATGTATTTACAAACTAACCAAAAGGTGGATGAGAAGGTCTTCGATCCTAGCTGACTCAAAATTTTCAGCAGTCCCTCTACAGACTGATTGAAACGTTCTAACTTATGAAAAATGGAAATCTTGCTGTTTCAATTACTTTTCTTGTTGCTGAGACAAAATATCTGACCGTCAAAGTTAAAGGAAGAAAGGTCACAGCTCAGAGATATTTCAGTCCATAATCCACAGGTTCTAAGGCAGAGTGGCAAGGCAGAGGGGCATCGAAAAGGAAAAACAGTCCATGGCAGGCAGAAGACAGCAAAGTAGTGAAGTAGCAGGCAGCAAGCAACAAGCAATCCTCTTTCTGTCCCTTACTTTCTGTCCAGGATACCCATCCTTATGGCAGGTATTGCAGGTTATTACTCACACCTAGGGAGGGCCTTGCCATTATCCACTCCCAGAACTATGCCAAACCAGTCAGTGGACTAATTTAGTGATCACACACCCTTAATTTCAGGATCACACACTTAATCCCAGGATCACACACTCTAGATCACACACTCTGAAAAGCCCCGCTTACGACCACGTGAGGCTTTGGAGAGACATCTATGTACAAGCCACAACATTTGCCAAGCATAATCATGAGTTATTGTCATTCATCCTAAGACCCTGTCTTTGTTTTTATATATTTTATAACTATGTTTGAAACTTTTAAATATTAAAAGTAGAAATTGAAAATCAAGAGAAAAATACTTTAGCAACTATCTGGTAGATGAACTGCAGCATTATCAAAGGACATCTATATAAAAGTCTGAATTAGAATGTTATTAGACATGGCTAGATTGGAAATAATCCAAATAGCAATAAGGTAAGGTTGATTAAGTTTTTAACATATTACTTTATAAAATATCATTCAGCTACTGAAAAGAAAATGAGTTAAATCTAGACCACTGCTTCAAAAAGAAGTTGTATATGTCACTAAGTAAGAAAAGCAAGTTGGTGATAAGTGTGCATTGGATAATTACATAAACAAATGACCTCACAAATACATAAAGCCATTACTTCAACCAGTTTTCACTTAATTGATGCATCAAATTCATCTATGTTCTCTGTTCTCTCTATTAAACATGAAATAAGCACATAACTTACTTCATGAAAATTGACTTCAGTGTGGTTATCCATGCATGCAGTTCTATTCCCTGCCACTTGACATTCACTTTCTAAGAGTCAGTTGTATTTGTCAAAAAATACCTATGTGCCATATATTTTTTTGTTACTGCAGTTACAACACGTAGTGAAATAGTGCATAAATTGTGAATAAAGGTGGCAAAATAGTTGGTGCTCTCATTACAACAAAATTAAAAATTTTGGAAAAACCACATAAATAAAAGTCACTAAAAAGTCTATATAGAACTGCAATGCCTTCAAAATTACTGTGAAGAGACCACAGAAGAAAATTGCAAAGATCAGAAGAAGTCTACACTAAATCTCTTGGTAAATAATTTCAAAGATCAGATCCACTTTATAGAAACCCTAACTGGAAGTTTAGGAGTAATTTAGCAAAAACAAAACAAAACAACCCTAAAATCATCTGTCTCATACTCTGAAAAATAAGATGTGCCGAAATGTATGTTATTAAATTAACAAGATATTGAAGTGTATAATCGTCATTTATTTGGCAGCTATCCATTATGCTTAATGAAACTAGAGATTTTTGATGATGAATATTTGTATATAACATGCCAGAGACATATATAAGATAATATGTTTGCTAACATAGGATGTCTTAGGAGGGAGACTAGAGAAGGAAGAAAATAATTGCTGCAGCCAAACAGAAATTTATGTAGTGCATTATATATAAAATATCCTTATATCT
>NW_022900928.1:124523561-124528752 GCF_012274545.1 Fukomys damarensis
TAATTATATATATATATGTATATATATTACAAATACAAGGGCCAATATAGGTATAGGTATTGATTTCATTAGCAGATCACATAGTGGGTAATTTTGTTGGGTTTTAGCCTTAAGTTATTTTAGTATAGTGTTATTATAAATTAAATTAAATTAATTAAAAATAAATGAGAAAACGTGAGCTTATATGACTAAGGGTTTGCTCATTTTTATTTTTCTATAATTCTCTTTGAAGAACAACATGTCACCATATTTAAGACATATAACAGTGGGAAGAAAAGATATGCATATTCATGTTTATAACGGCACAACTCACAGTAGCTAAGCTCTGAAATTAGTCTAGATGTTAATCAATAGATTGATGGATAAATAAAAGGTGGTATTTATATACAATAGAGTATTATTTAGCCATAAATAAAAATGAAATCATGTCATTTGCCTGAAAATAAATGGAACCTGAGACCATAAGGCTAAGTGAATAACCCAGACACAGAATGGTAAATCACATGATTTCTCTTACATGAGAAACTTAAAATATAAATCTATAAATGAGTGTAATAAGATGATAGAAAACAAAAAGGCAGACATTTTATAGATTGGGGAAAAAAATCAAGGGAAGTGGGAAGGGCAGAGAGGGTAAAAGGATGAAAAAATGCCTAAGATATTATTATTTATATGTGTGTGTGTATTTCCCCAAAATGAGCATCACTATGTACATTGTAAGTATATATTAATAAAAGAAAACTGTTAAAATTGCATTCTAGTAGAAATATTTTCCTAAGGGAAAAATCAAATAATTTTTAGTAATTTAAAAAATATTACCTAGGATTACAAGTTAGAGTTGATTCTGAGCAACTTAGTGAGATTTTGTCTCAAAATAAAAAATAAAAAGAGTTAGGATATAGCTCAGTGTTATAGCTCCCCTGGGGTCAATCCTAGTACTGGGAATAAAAGCAGGGAGAATGCATGCTCTTTTTATACTGACAAAAATAATGGTCAAAAAAGTAAAAAGGCAACAGTATTCAATTATCAAATGAGAATTAAGAAATAAATTAAACAAAGGAGTCAGTGTGTCTTTTTCACACTTCCTTCCAAACTAAAGTGAGGATATGAATAATTTAGCCTCCAAACACTTAAATCTTGAGAGGAAGATGCTCAAGCTGGAAAATCTTTCCTATGCACTTTGTTAAATTTGTTTCACAGCAAAGTACTGAAAAAATTTCAAATACAGCTTTGATCAAAATAAAAAGAAGTTTTGGTGTTGATCTATCAGAAAATAGGATGTTTTCACATAGGAAATTTTCTCTGTCAGGTCTAATATGCTTTACTGAAAAATATTTCCATATAGTTCTTAACTGTCCTTTTGCTGTGCATTAAAATAAATATCTCTATTATTTTGCTTCTATATGCTTTGATTTTCAGAAAACAAGCAACAAAATTAGAGCAACTTTCTAGTTGCCATTACGTGTTGTGTTCTCATCCATTCATAGTTAAATTCAACATTTTGAAGATTTTTATATGATTTCAAACTTATAGAAAAGTTGCAAGCATCATATAAAGAGCTTACATATATGCAGTGATCTTATAAGATAATAAATTTTAAAGATTTTACACATGTCCTACATTTATCTCTAAATCTGTCTCTGTCAATCTTTGCCTCCCTTCCTTCCCACCCCCTTCTGTTGCATCTATATTTCAGAATTATTTCAGAGTGAATAGCAGGTATCTCATCTCTTTTCTACTAACACCACTACTAGAGTTTCCTGAGAACAACCATCTACTCTTGCATAACCATAGTACTGGGATCAGAAAATTCACACTATGTTAACATTGAATCTGAGGAATCGTCTTCAGGTTTTGCCACCTGAATCCACAATATTTTTCTCACAGTATTTCTCTAGGTTCTGAATGTAACATTGGATCATGCATTGCATTTAGTTTTCAAATCTCTGATATTTATCCCCAAGAGTATTATTTTAATATTATCATTTTAACCAAATCTAGTTATTTCTGTGAATTTTTCAGGAAAGATAACAGTGAAACAATTCCCAAATAGTGTGTGTCCTTCATCTCTTTAAATCTGAGATTGATTCTCAGTTTCTTATTGCCTTTCTTTTCCCACACATTTTTGAAGAATACAAGCCAGTTATTTTATTTAGTCAGTTGTTTTGTAGATTTTACCTCTCGAGTTAGCCTGATATTTGTTCATGACTAGATGCAAACCACACATTATTTTCAGCAATACCAAAGGACTGCATCTCATCAGGGAAGCTAAGATATTTATTTGTCCTCTCGTTGGTGATGGTAGCTTTGATGAATTGGTTAAAACAGTGTCTGCAATTTTTCTCCATTGCAGAGTTGCTATTTTCCCTTTATTTTTAATAAGCATTGTTATTTTTTTAATTGTTAAAACTTTTTATGGCAGAGTAGCATTTTGGTGTATAAATACCATATTTTCTTTATGTATTCTTCTGTTGACAGACATTTACACTGCATCCCAGATTTAGCTATTATGAATTGTGCCATCATAAACATGGATATGAATGTATCCATATGCTGTCTTTAACACTTCCAGTGAGATACCTGAAGTTCAATCCTGCCATGAAAAAGGGATAAACTTGAATCACTTTTCAGACAATGGGTAAACTCTGAGACCATTAAATTCAGTGAAATAAATTAGACACAAATTTAAATATTATATGGTTTTTTTCTATGAAATACAGTACTTAAATATGACTTGTCCTAGAAAATGTTTCATGACCATATGAGAGGAATGTGTTTCTAACGCTGTTGGGTAATCTTTCATCTAGATACCTGTAGGTGTAATATGGTTTGTAGTGTTTTTGAAGCCTTATATTTCCTTACTGATCTTCCCTGTTGTTCTATCCATTATTGACAAATGGATATTCACCTTTATTTTAAGCAACTTCATTGAATGTAGGATTTTGACTGCACAGATTTCTTTTACTTTCAAAATCCACCCATTAACTTTTTGTTTTTGTCACTTTTTATAAAAAGGTTGTGATCACTCCTGCTTGCATACTTTGGTATTTTTCAAGCTTTTTCTCATAATCTTTGGTTTAACTATGTTGACTCTTGCGTGCCTAATACTATCTCCCTCATGTGTTACATGTTTATTGTTTGCTAAATGTCACAGAATTGCTTACATTCTTCACCAAATTTTGAAAAAAACAAGGGGAGGGACTTACTTCTTTACAACTTATTTTGGTCCCATTCTCTTGCTTATCTCTCCTCTGAGACTCCAGTCATGGGCATGATAATTTACTTGATATTATTACTATTTGAGGTTCTATTAAGTTTTCTGTCTTTTTACTTGATGTTTTCAAGTCTTTTGCTTTTATGTGTTTATGTATGTATTTGTATAAATCTATCTAATGTTCACTGCTTGCTTTGACATCTCCAATGTGCTTTTAAGCCATTCCATTAAACTTTGCATTCCAGATGTTTCATTTTCTTAGCTCTAAAATATTTTAGCTTTTTTCATAATTTTTATTAGGATTACTTATACTCATGATGACTGAATCTTTCCTTAAATCTAGGAGTACATTTTTAATTAATGCTTTAGAGCCCTTGTCTATTCATTCTAATATCTGATTGTTTCTTTTTTTCAAATCATGTTTTCCTGCTCCTTTTCAAATCTAATTTTCAAAACTTTGTGTGAACTGTAATTGAATGTATTGTAGACTTTCAAGATTATGTTATCTTTGGTGACTTTTATTTTGAGCTAAATGGCAGTTAATTTTCTTGCCCAAAGTGCTATATTTTGGCTTCTATGCTGTGGGAAGGAAGTACAATCTCTGCCTTTTTCTTCCAGCCTTTTAGGTGTTATAAGGCTCTTTGTTCCATTCTTTTTTTGTGGAGGGCAGGTACTGGGTATTAAACTCAGGACCTTGTACTTGCGAGGCAGGCAGAGGAATTTCTGAGCTAAATCCCCAGCCCTGTTTCATTGCTTTTTAGTATGCATATTTTTAGAAATTTGAAAATATAAATAACAGCTGAAGTATAAATCCCACTGTTGAATCTTTCTAATATTTCATTGACCTTTCTTTTAGCAAAGGTTCTTGCCCCTGACATGACTTTATTTCCATAGGTAGGTGCCATCTTCTTACAAATCTAGACAGTTTGATTTCACTAGCACACAATGAAAATCCTAACAAACCAGGAAGTAAGAATATCCTTATACTTTAAAAATAATTTAATTGTGAAAATTGAGAGGCCAAGCTAGGAGGCATCTATGTTTTCATAGTACACAGTGGGGATGGCAAACCTTTCAGAACTTTCAGTGATACAAACAGCCCCCTGTGGCACAAGTGCCATAGGTTTGCCATCACTGATATGGAGAAAGCAGCCCTGTAAAGCAAATCCTATGCATAGAGAGAAGCAGAAATAATAGACAGAAAACTGAAAGGTGCTTTGAAAGTATTCAATTTCCTTTTCAGTTCTCTAAGAGTGAGGATCTTTGTCTAGTTTATACTATTCCAACTGCCTTGAGGAGTGTTTAGCAAAACCCTAAGAGTTTTTTGGAACAAACAAAAGATGGTTTTATGTATTCTGAGGAAAGTGAATGTGCAATATTTTCAAATTTTTAAAAAAACCTCTATTCAGTACCTTCTTCAAGCCATAAGTACTCCTTACGGTGAACATAAGAAATCTATTCTTTAATAATAAAATATATCTCATGGTGAGGGGAAACAATTTATTATTTAGCAGCTTTTGTTTGTAACGTAAATATTTTTATTTTTTCACATTTAGTATAAGATTACATTTTATCTTTTATTAAACCAAATTATCATTAAAATTGATAACTACACATTAGAGGAATCATCTTTACAATTATCCTATGATTTCAGGTATCAGTGAATTTTTATTCCATACAGATTAGCAATCAAAAGTTGCCTGTGAGTCTGGGGATTTAGTTCAGCAGTTTGGTAGCCTGCCTTGCAAGTGCAAGGACCTGAGTTCAATCACCAGTACCAAAAAAAAAAAAAAAAAAAAGTTGCCTGTGAGAAAACATTTATAAAGGTGTGTGTGTGTGTGTGTGTGTGTGTGTGTGTGTGTGTGTAATGTGGTAAAGATAGTTCTATTACTGCTTTGTTTCTGATAACAATGTCTAAGAAGACATCATTCAGCATATATGTCAGTGCTGAAGTTGCCTTTTTTTTTTTTTTTTTTT
>NW_022900928.1:124529447-124548842 GCF_012274545.1 Fukomys damarensis
CCTTTTTTTTTTTTTTTTTTTTGATACCAGGATCAAACTTGGGTCCTTGTGAGGCAGGTGTCGAACCAGTGAGATAAATCCCTAGCCCTATTTTTTGTTTTTGTTTTGAAGTTGTCATTTTTGGCAGGTTTTCTTCAAGCTTGCAAGTTTAGCAACTGAAAATCACTCACTAGAAATCCTCTATCTAAAGTTGTAGCATACAAGTTTGGACTTTACCTTACTAGACTTTTCTCTGGAATATGTCCAATGTTCCATCCAGTTTCTGCTAAGACCATCTCCACCTGAGTCATCCTCCACTTTGACCCAATAAACTGATTTGGAATATGTTGTCCTATCTTTAGCCACTGATAGCAAAATTTTCTCTGAACAGAATAAAGATTTCTTTCTCCTATGCAATGTATTCTATGCTAATTTCTGATGCTGAAGAAAGTGGTTCAGTACAAATGCAAAGTAGGCTATTTCTTCCTTTTATACTCCCACTGTACTCCAGACTTAGTCCAAGGGAAGGAGTTGTCAGATTAAGACTTGCCTAAATCCCTGCCCTGTACTGGGCTGGGAAAGAGAAAAGAGAAAAGAAAAGATTCCGGGCCAATGAGATTGATGGCTTACTTACAGGTTCTTTCCCTCAGTTGAAACCATAAGGAAAAGAGCCAAAGTCCTCCTTAAGAATTTCTCACTTTGTGTTTGGAACAAGAGGAAGGAGAAGTACAAGAACCTATCAATGGTTAAAGAAAATTCCTCATTCCAGAAAAAAATCCTCATATAAACAGTGTATTGGATAGATAGGATTTAGTTCCACTATTCTATGGCATCCTTGTTTACCTCTGGGCTGGTGTTGATTTCCTATGATCTCCCGCTCTCATCCTTCTGGTCTCTTATGTTGTGAGTCTTCATCTCTCTTATATAATCATCACCATTTTCTTGCCCCAAGTCTTTATTCTGCTTTTGTGATTTGTCAAATTGACTGGAAGGACCCGTGATTTAGACAGAAATACATTGAAGAAACTCCCACCGTGTTTTCTACCTCAAAGTTTTCCTTTGCCGTATTTTTGTATCTTTGGCCCTTGGTCTCTACTTGAAAAACATTTCCCTCCAGACTCATCAAGCCCACTTTGACTTACTCCTTTCTTTCCTGTCAAAGTGGTTAGTTAATGTTCTAATGTAGCTGCGGCACATTAGCGTGAATCTCTGGTGGACACAAGTATCATTGTTATTAAACCACTATTATTATTATTGTAGACTTAGTTCTCATCCTTAATTCATCCTTTAGGAAAAAAAAGAAAAACACACTGGCTAAAAGAAGCCTTCTGTAACTACTTTACATTATATAAATTTGACATTCTTTAGTAATTCAGAACAATGAATATCGTTTGAAGTTTTCAGCAGTCAGAAAAACTTTGAGAGAAATTAAAATTTTAAAATTTTTGTGCAATGGTTTTATGGAAAAAAATCAACAAAATGAAACAATTGGGTGAATACAGGAAATTAAGGACAATCATGATTAAAAATGGCATTGTAACTTTGAGCTGAAAAAAAATACATGTTGAGTTGAATTTTAGAAATGAGGCTCTAGAGAATTCTAAATAGAAGTTACTGTCCAACAAATTGAGTCCTGCACTTGAATGAAAGGATTATATTTGAGATAAGGTTTTGAGATTTCCCATGTAATTGCTAGCTGAATCCATGGGCAAGAGAGGTTTCTCTATAAAGGAAATGTGGAAAATATCAATGGAGGGTAAGTAAAGAATTTTGAAACATTTTTTGTCACAGAGTTCAAAGATAGGTAAGAATGGAATAATAAATAGGCTTGGAAAGAAGTGAAATATTTGATGATTAGTGAGCTAATGACATCAATTGTCAGGACATAAGTGACAAGACTGGACTGTCTCAATTCTTGTGACTCTCTGCTGATTTCAGATGATTAGTCCTATGCATGAAAGATTCAGCTGTTGTTATCCACAGGGTGTTGAGTTTGTGCATGAAGGTTTAGGTTGGGAAAAGCCTTAGGACATCCTCACTTTTTTTTATTAATCTTTATTAATTTTGGAGCCTAAAATTGGCCCTAGAATCAGCCTAGATTTCAGAATTTCTTTTAATCTAGGAGTAACTAGAATTTAAAATGAATTTGAAAAAATGTCACTTACTCTCTGAATATTTTGAACTTTGCATTAGAACCAAACCATCTTCCAAAATAGATTTCAGGTAGGGAGCTACTTTGTGGGAGCAAATGTCATAATTTAGATTTGGTCTTGAAGTCATATGCAAATGGCATGTTTTTATTTCTCCTTACACTAGGTCTTATTTCTTTTGCATAAAAGCATCTTTTATGTACTCTTAATGTCCTAAAAGAAAGAGATATTGTGGGACAGTGATTATTTTTTAAAAAACCGCAATTGGGGCTGGGGATTTAGCTTGGGGTGCCATGGCTACCTGGCAAGGCCGAGGTCTTGAGTTTGATCCCTGGTACTAACAAAAAAGGACCCAAAAAAACAAACAAACAAACAAACAACAACAGAAACAACTCAGTCACCTTGAAGGTAAAGCTTGAGTCGCAGCGTATTCCATCTGAGAACTGTTTGGGGCAAAGATGAAGGTGAAAGCACTGTCCTCAAGAAACTACATGCACAGATTAGAGGAGATGCACAGCGAAGAGGTGCTTTGCCCAAGAAGAGAATGGTGGGAACAGCTATGTGTTGTTTGCATTTTGGATAATTGAATGCAGGTGGGTAATTAAATAGGTTGTTTTTAATTAAAGCACGTGTTTTAGGTAACAACTGATTCTGACTCTTAAAAGCTCAGCTTGCAAAGCCTTTCTTTATTTTCCTTTTATGTTGGCTAAGGGAAATAAGTACAGCAAATTTTATAAACCGTCAAATATAATCAATCAAGAGAGGAGCGACAATGCTGGTTGTGGTTATTATCTAACAAAAACGCCAACAGATATGGAAAGTACAGAAACAATTAAATCACCTTTATTGAAACAACCGGCATTTCATATAATTCACCCATTTAAAGGGGATGGTTCAATGTTTATAGTACTGTATCACCAAGATTAAGTTTCAAACATTTCATCCCAGCAAGAAATTCCTTGTCCCGTAGTCATTATATATCCCAGTTTGTGACTTCACATGTGGAGATACAGTACATGTAAATAGCAAATGTTCCCCTACAGATTTCTCTAAGTTATGCAGTAGAGTTAAATGCTAAAAGACGAAAAAAAAAAAAAAAACCCAAAAAAGTGTCAGATGTGTTAATTTAAATGTACTTGTCCTTATCAAAAGAATATTATTTCTGTAGAATATTCCTTATTCTCTCCCAGAAATGATTGACTTCTCTGAGTCGGATGATCCAGCAGGGGAAGAGCACAGTAATATCATGGTCAGTGACATGGTTTATCAGTGGGATCCCAGAAGCTGAAAGAGAGAAGTTCAATGGAAAATACCCAGCAGGCATGAATCTCCTTTGTATGGTCATTCATTTATCCTGGAATTGATTATTGTCTTTTACTCTAAAATCCCCTGCTTGGTGGGGCTCCTGCAGCAAGTTCAGCACCTTTGTAATATCCCAGAGCTTCCAGAGCACTGCCCCACACACTCACTGGTTCTCAGTAAAGGTTACCTCCTGACTGACAGTCTGCACCGATGCCCAGGCTGAAAGACTTGCAAAGCATTTAGTTTGTAGTTTCCCCAGTGATCAAAGGGAGCCGAGGGAATTTTATCCTTTGAGGTGGGCTTTCAGCTGCTGTAAATTAGGCAAGGATCACAAAAGGAAAGGGAAAGAAGAGAGTTTGTGTGTAATCAGAAAGTGGGGAACTTTCAGGGTATCCATATATTACTCATGACTGTATGTCCTTGATTATATATTTTTATCTAACAGATTAAATCAATTCAAAAGGCCATTGCAGTGGTACAGATCTGACATCACATTTACAGTCATCTTTAAAATAGGCATTTAGACAAAACTTGTTTTGTAGTCAACCTTGGGAAATTAAATATCTTTTATGTCACAAAATCATTTTGTTCTCTGCATAATTCTGAGTAGCTATAATTAAACCATTATTAAATATCAGAAACATCCAAGGAAAGAGAAACCAATAATGCGGTTGGGAAATGGCATAAGACAGAAGGATAATGAAACTTGGCAGATAAGTAATAATGTCATCTTCATTTTTCATTATTATTTTTGCAAAGATGGAAAATTCACCTCATCTCCTCATTCTCCTCATCATGTCCTCTTGGAGGTAACAGTGGTGATCAAAATTCTGACTGATAAAAGAGCCACATGAACCTTATTCCTTACATCTCTTTCAAATGAATAAAACATTGTGCTCTTCTTTTTCAAACTTGATTGCTAAAACGCTGTATACAAATTTAGGTTTTGGAAAATTTAACATGAATAATTCAAAACATAATACAAAGATTTCAGATTGTTTTGTCTCCTTTCAGAAATAAAATGTTTCTACAATTTATTGGTTATAAACTTTTAATTAAAAAACATTTGCCTCCCATCCAAGAGATCTTAGGACTCATGGAATATTTCAAATTGCTCGAGTGAATGTTCTGTGGTTTTGTCCTGATCAACTTGACTGTAAAACTAATGAACTCCCTGGAATGAACAAGAAAATGCATATTCTCCTCACTAAGTCTAAAAGTAACTAGGGCAAAACTAAAGAAGCTACAATTAATAAATTTTTTTTTTTACTCCCCAAATTAACCTATCTCCTGCACTACAGATTCCCTTGGCACTTTTATTTTTCTAAATATCTCAGTAGTTGCAACATTTGTAATTATCTGCTTAATTCCTTGCCTGGCAGATAGATCATAAATTACATGAAGGGAGAGAATGTATTGTACCTGTCCTTTGCTAAGTATGTGTCCCAAGCACCTAGAATAGTTGCAAGGACACAAATAAAATAAAATAACAGTGAGTGAATGAATAACAAATGGAACTGACTCTGTGTATGACGCACTTAGTGTATGGGAAGGGCAGGTGATGTTGTAGTAGGAGTTACAACGCTGGCAAAAGAGGCCTCATGCACAGGGCATGCTCCGTGTCTAAATCTCTATGAATGCTCAATAAATTCTGACAATAACAGGTTGTAAGCCCCATAGAAACAGTGAACAGCTGTCAGTAAAATGGATAATGGTCATAAATTTAATCAATTTACGTTGGAAGCGGTTCAACCAAAGATCCTTTCATGCAATGAGCAAACATACATTTATAATTTAATATGTGGATGGCATCATGCTTTGCACTATTAGTTTAAAGCCTTATTAAGGAATGATTTGGACCGTCTGTTTAGGAGTAAAGTAACCAAGCATGTTGTTATCACATATCAGGTTTTAAAAAGATTTAAAGCTTTTTATAATTCTTGAGGTTTTTTTTTCCCCCAACAGAACTTAATGTTTTAAATTCTATTTCCATTTAAAAGTCTGTAATTATATAAAGAAGGGAAATGATACTCAGATTTGAATTGTAATTGCAAAATTGCATGTCACTAGCACTAATAATTGAAAAAGGATATTGAAATGATTTAGAAATATTTTTAATTATGAAGTTTAAAATTCTAACCAAGGATTTATTAATTTCTTAAATAACTGGAAAATTAGGTAAACATATTAAATTAAATATATAGGACATTAGACATTCTTGCTAATTAATTCTAATATAACTAGAAAAATTGGAGGAAGATATTACCCTGAACATTTTACTAAGTGGTGTCCTTATTATATAATGCATCTTATATGATCCCACATTAGAGCAGTGTGTTATATTTTAGTGACAAAAATTTTCTTCTAAGACAAATCAATAGCCAAACTCGGACATGCATCTGTAATATGGAGAAATTTTCTTCCATATCAATTATTACAACTAAAGATGGTAAAAGATACTAAGTATTTTCCTAAGTATTAGAGTGGGTTGAACACATAAATATAGAGCTATTATCAAAATATAGGTATAAATTAATAATATTAATTCCAAAGTTTAAGTTTATTCTTCTCCCAGATTCTGTTCAGTTGTCTACAGGAACGAGGCCAAATGTTTTATGGGCATGAGAGAGCCAACCATGATTCTAAGTTTTTTACCCCATCACTCCTGCCTACCCTCACTGCCAGCATATTGTGTCCCAACCATACTAACTTGGGAACATTCCTCACTTTCCAAGAATGGCCATCATTGATAAATCAAACAGTGACAAATGCTGGCCAGGCTGTGGTGGGTGGGGAGGGATGGACCCTTTTACATTGTTGGTGGGAATATGAACTACAGCCACTGGAGAATCAGTATGAAGATTCCTCAATCCTCAAGGGGCCAGGAACTCAGAGAGCTTTCCTTAGTAAAACAGTCACATTCCTGCTATTTACCTCAAGGAAGCAACGCCACCCCATTGCTTTTGATATTCTCACTAGATTTCTTATTTTTCAGTGTGCAATATAATAGCAAATATGCCCTAGCTCATCTTTTCTTAACTTGTGACTCTCTGCTTTACATTGTATATTTCATGGCACAGCCTCCTTTTTATATCACCAACTATCAAAAAAACAGCCTGACATTGATGTCATTCTACCAACACACAGGGTTTTGTTTCACATTATTACTGTCTGAAAGAAATATGTTAATTGAAGTTGCTAATGGTGCCAAATTGGATGGCTCTGAATTCACAAGCGAGAATGAAAAGATAATCTAAAATGGTCTGAAAGGGTAGAAATGTAGCCAGCAGATTTGGGGAAGCCTCATATTGGGCAAATGCAAACCAATACTTATGGGGGAGATTAAGAAGAAGCTCAGTTAATGTATATGGTAAGAAAGAGGATAAGTGGGCTGGGATTTAACTCAGTGTTCCACCATCTAACTTGCAAGTACAAGATCCTGAGTTAGATCCCTGGTACCAAAATATATATATATATTACTTCACTAATTTTCAGTGAAGTAATAATGGTTTATATTCATGCAAAAAATTATAGTCAGATCTTAGAATACATAAGGTGCATTAGGGTATATTCTTTGGTAATATGTATCCCCCTGTTTTACAGACTGAGAAAACTTTTAATGTAAAGTATTACATAATTTGTTCAATTTATTGGAAGAGCTATTGACTCTTATTCTTAACATATAATTGTTAGAATTGAGTTTAAACAAATCCACTAATTGCGATTGCACATGTGCTCTGTTTACTTCTTCTATTTATTTATTTTTTAAATTAATTTTATGGGTACAATTTATGTATACAACATAATGATATTCATCATTGGAAATCTGTACCTTTACATAATCTATCTTGGTTCTTATTTTTTTCCCTATTCCCATGCCCTCCCTTCAAAATACCAATAATATTTTTTTCAAAGATCTAATTAAAAATTTGCATGACTTTAACTTAACCTATTTCTTCCTACTTGTTGCTGGACTTTCTTAAAGTGGAAAATTATTTCACATAGACTTGAAGATAAAGGAATTGAAAAGGATTTGGGGATGAAGGTATTGGATATATCATGTTTGCATTGGTTAGTCCTTATAAAGGAAGAGTACCCTATAACTTCATTCTACTTGGGACACATGGACTCCTCGGAAATACTTAGGGAATAAATAGCCATGGGAAATGAGTAAAAATAAATATGGAACTGAGTTAATCCCCATTTACACACACATA
Source organism: Fukomys damarensis (assembly GCF_012274545.1). Taxonomy (NCBI): domain Eukaryota; kingdom Metazoa; phylum Chordata; class Mammalia; order Rodentia; family Bathyergidae; genus Fukomys; species Fukomys damarensis. The sequence goes on from NW_022900928.1 coordinate 124,537,096, forward strand.
GACACACACACACACACACACACACAATCTTCTAAATAGCTGGCATGCACTGGGTAGAGCCTGCCTCTGGAAACAATATAAGGGATATGTATCCAGTAGGCAGGGTCAAGCCATATGGAATACCATGGAATAGCCCAAGAACAAACCACACCAGAGAGGAGTGAGGAAAGAACTCAGGCATGAGAGTATGACTGCAAGAGTTAAGAGGAGGAAGGACTGGATTCTTCTTCAAGAGGGACGAACAAGTAGTAAACAGGCTTTAGAGTCCTTGATGCAGAAAGGTTCGGTGAGGAGACATAAAGCTAGCAGAAAAAGTTGGATCATTCAGAAAGCTCCATCCACAGAATGTGCCAATGTAGGAGATGCACAGCATAAGGAAGTGAACAAAGCTCTCCCCTTGAAATTTCCTAGAGCTCCTACAAATTCCAAAATGAAAACCTTATGTTTTCTATACGGTCATAGAGAAATAGGTAAATGTAATAATAGAAAATAGTTTTTATTTCCAGACTTTCTTGGCACCAAAGAGGTCACAGTTTGATCCCTCCTAATCTCCCAAGCTACAACATACCACAGGCCTTTCATTATTCTCTATTATATTTTTATTTTATTTATTTATTTATTTTGGTACTGGGGATTGAACTTGGGTCCTTGCACTTGCAAGGCAGGCCACCGAACTGCTTAGCTAAATCCCCGGCCCTCTATTATATGTTTAATAGTACTTTATTTTCTTCATTGTATGTATTGCAATTTGTAGTGGTGTTATTCATGGATTTACTTTTTCTTCTCCAAGTACACTAGAAAAAGAGGTTGTTCATTCCTGTAGTTCATAACAATATTCCCAGTGACCAGCATAGAGCTTGTGTACTACATACTCAAATATTTCTTGAAAGAATAGATATTTCATGAATACTTATAATTATATTTCATGTATTGAGATATCTAAAAATGTAGGGCTATTGTTTCTTCCAAATTTGTACAATACTAAAAGAAGAAAAAAACACTATTTTTTCCACTATAAGCAGCTCACAAAATGGTTCAGTCTTTTCCTCTTTGAGTGACAACATCCTTTTGTACATGTAACTATTTCTCAATAACTGAGAAAAGGCTATTTCCATACTTTTCATTCTTTTACTTCAAGAAAATCATTAGGGCAGTTTCATTGATGATGAAAGGGCTGGAAAATAAGGCAGAATTAAATGAGTTTCCAAGTGCTTATTTTAGTTGCCAACTTTGTTGAAACTATGTTAATCTCCACTGCCTTTACATGGTGCATGTTGGGGCAGCAGACAGAGTGTGGGAAAGCCTCACTCTATGTCTTGCTCATTTTTCCTATATCTGCCCACCATGGCCTGTCTTTTTATTTTCTCCTGCAGCCAAGGAGAGAGTTGTCGAAGCAGAAATGGTAGCCAATCTATCCTGGCATATTTGGAGGAGAAATCTTTCTACTCTTGATTTTATTATTTTTGCCTCTTTCTCAGGAGGAAATGTAACTATTTAAAAAATGATGATGTCCATGCAGTAGTGTTAAAGTATGGCAACTTGACCTTTCATTCATTCCTTTTCCCACCACTCATTTAGTGTCTGTTGCTTCCTAAGAACCAGACACTAGTGTACTACAAACCCATGCTTTAAAAATAAAACTGAACTTAACAAATGTCAGAATAACCACTAAAGTATGGCAGGGCTGCTTGAAATGATCCTGCCAGGCCAAGATCTGTGGGTGGGGCATTCAGAGCAGATTTACGACCAGTAGCCCAAGTGGAATGAGGTGTAAGACACAGAAAGCAGGACAGGGTCGTCAGGACACAGTTGCTCATGGCAAAGCATTATGAGGAGCTAAGTAATGGGATGTCCTGGTTAACCATAATTTTATAGCACAGCTTAGTCAAAGGCACGTTGACTTCTTTTCTCTTTTGATGCAAAGGTAGTTGGTGGTATGCCTGCCTAGCGTATTATGCAGACCATTTAGCCTAATAGATTCACATGGTTTTACAATGAATTACTTAAGAAAACTACTTAGCCCCTCTACTTTATGCTTTTAAAATCACCCAAATCTTTTCAGATGCTTTTTTCAGTTAAGCTTTTTCTTTCACTTCTTGCTAATGGTGTGATGATATATTTATAATACTTATTTGCAGCAGTACTATTAACAAATATTCCAATGTGGGTTCAAAGGAAATGGAAAATATATTAATAAGAGATTGTGCAAGTCTTCAGATCAAGCCCCTTTTCGTGTATCTTGCCAGTGGTTGTGACAATATCTTTGAGCACATGAGTTCTTCGTCATCTCTCTATGGATTCGAAGTCATATACCTCCATCTATGGGGTAGATTAGTAATTCGAAAGCAACATTATTCCATTAGAAGAAAAGAAAGTTTCGGTCATATAAGGAAATCAAGTTGTCTGTGCCTGAACAATTTCCATCCAAATGTAGCATAGGAAAAACTCATCCACCTGAATGTGATATAAATGACATGTGATGAGCACCTGTGTCAAAGAATGAGGGCTTCTGAGGCCCCTGCATTTCCCTCCATTACTTCCACCACAAATCGGGAGGGTCCCTGATGTCCTTACGTATGTTCAGGGTTTTATTTACATTTTCATGTTAATGATTAATATCAAAACAATACAGCTTAGTCAATTCGTATTTTTTTCAAGTATGGTGAATGTGGTGGTTAGAAAATTAACATTTAAAGAGCCACCATAGGCTTTATACACAAGGAATCCAAGTCCAGCCTGGTGGCTTGCTCAAGGTCACTCGGTAAGAGCAGAATCCAGACTACAATCAGCCTGGAAGTATAATTGTATAATTTTGTCATGCCCTGTGCCTCGCCAAGAGACTCCCACTGCTAAATTGGTTGCCATTTGATTGCAGAATGGGAAAGAACTCGCCAGTTATTTTATCCTAAAAATCAGACATCCTAGTTGACAACTTTTCTGGGCAAATCATGGGAGGGCGCTGAAACTGGAAGGTTAGGTTTGGGAAACCTAACTCCTGCTTCTCCTTGAAGGGCTTCTCTTCGTCGTTCTGCATCCTAATTCACTTATGCTTTCTTCTGTCCAACTCTGAAGACTCTGACATTAGCATCTTGTACACGGCCACAACACTCGCTGCTCCCCCACATGGTGTTTGTATTTTTGTCTCGTCTCTATTGAGTTTTTGGTCTTCTTTTACTCTTCTTTTATTTTATTTACTTATTTATATTTGGTCCCGGGGATCAAACTCGGGTCCTTGCGCTTGCGAGGCAGGCAGCGGAACCACTAAGCTAAATTTCCTTCCCTTTTTACTCTTGATATCATGTTAAATTGGTAAACATAAAGATATATTAGACTTAATCTTTATACAATCATAATTATAACTTTATTAAGAGATCCCATAATATTATAATTATTAGCTTTTATTATCTAAACACCAAAACATGAACAAGACTATTTTTTCAAGCAGAAAGAAACAAAACTAAAAACTTTGAACCCCTAGGCAATAAAAAGCAAGTTACACCTGTGGGTTTTCGTTTATTTGACATCAGTTGTACAGACATGAACTGAGCAGCCACCATGCTCGAAGCCCTAGAGATTTATATTGAGACAGTTTCCTTACACCCATGCAGCTCACAATCCAGAGGGAGATACCATCATGTAAATGTAATTATTAGACAATATGTTGAGGGTAATGCTATAAATATTATAAGATACATATGTGGAATCCCATTTTCTTTTACATTCAGGCTTTGCAGACATTACGTTTTTTCTGGGAAATTGTCATCACATCTTTTTCAGGGATTTTGAGCTTGAATATTTTAGAAATTCAGAATAACCCATTTCTCCAATTTCCAAGAAGACTTCATTAAATATTTTAATGACACGTTCAAAACTAAAAAAATACATATATATTTCATAAAGACTATTTTCATTCATTAGGTGTAGATGAGAGAGAGGGAGAGAGGGAAAACATAAAATTATTATCCAAACAACATCAAGGTTTAACCTGACTTAAAGTATGAGTCTTATAGAAGGGTCCACATTAACAGATCTTTATTCTCCCTTTCATGGGTAATCAATGAATTAAAGCTCCTCACTTTCTAAAAACATAGAGTCATTTTGATTTTTGACAATTTGCTAAGATTGGTCAGGGAAACTTGACATTTGATTTCTCAGGGATCTAAAATTGTTCTTTTATAATTGCTCCATTGATAATATGCTCTGTATTAAGAATTTAATGGTTGAATTTAATATTTTATTATATCTTTTCTTATTTTATATCAAGGTATTGGTTCTAAATTATTTCAGTGGTTAGAGAAGTCACGTATCCTAGAAGTATTGAGTGTTAAATTCATAACATTTCACAGACTTCTGTTTAGATTTGCGAAGTGTGTTGAAAAGTATCACATCCAGCCTGTCTTTCAGATCAGAGAACTCTAGTTAATAAAAATAAATTGCATATCGTGACAGACATTGGTGACAAATCCAGAATTACAACCTGTCCAATATTCTTTCCATTACAAAAGCTGCCTCATTTGTAGAATTCCAATGGCAGTTTTGAATTATATACTGATATGCGAATTACTGGATTTATTGTTAGTGTCTAAAATAATGTATAAAATAAACCCTAAGCAAATACTCTATAATTAGGCTACTAAATTTACTTTGGATTGCCATTCAGTGAATTCAAGTTTTGGAGTTTTAAAAGTATCACATTCCAAGATATTTTTAGATGGAAATAGAAACCCAAAATAATCTGACTTTATTAAGTAAGTGATGCTAGTCTTCTGAGAAATAATTTTCATTATCTGTTCAAGGTCATATTGAATTACTGGCTTTGCCTTTTTTCATGACCTTTAGAGTTATCTTTCTCTGTACTTGTCTTTCAGTAGTAGAACACAGGCACTTGCATTGTTCAGTATGCAAATATTAAGAAAAACTGAACATGAACATATGAAATTTCTTCATAGTAGGAACACAAATCTCAAAGGAAAAAGTTCTATATTGTCTTATTCCTTAAAAGTCTCAGTCTAGCATTTTATGAGAATTTGGTTTTGTTATCACTGAAATACATATACTAGATATATCTATATGGCATGAGGAAACGATCACTGAGGTTTGTTAAGAATCTCTTTGTATTTATTTTGTTGTTAAAACTGTAACATGCTCATGTTACAAAATCTCTCAGAAGCCTAGCATCCACAGTGCGTTTCTATCAAGCATTTGGTGTGGCTTTTGTCTGGTATTTATTTTAGTGTATGCATCCGTGTGTCTGTGTCTCAAACCATCTCTTAAGATATGTATCACTTTGTTTATACAATTAGTGTATTGTTTTTTTCCACCATTTGTGTTTTTAGTATAATAACTTTTGAATGTCCTTACACATAATCTATACATGTGATTTTGATTTTGTAATAATGATCTTCTTGATAATATAATAAAATCGGTCAATTTTTAGAAATGTATAATATTGTTGCATGCAACTTTGGTGTAAAAATAAGCATGCACAGAGCATTTAGTATGATAAAAACAATATTAAGTGTTTTACACATATTTTATTAACTTGGAGCAAAGTATGATATAAATGTTATAATTTCTGTGTTTTAATGATCAAAAAGCTTACAGGAATAAATATGAGGGCTGGGGATTTAGCTCAGTGGTTCCACTGCCTGCATTCCTAAGAGTAAGGATCTGAGTTCAATCCTCAGTATAAAAAATAAAGGAATAAATATAAGCCAAGGAAATAACGGAAATGAAGTTTTTGGTAATGAGGGGGTAGAAGAGTAGACTGGAGGGGAGGGGAATGGAAAAAATAACCAAGATAAATCATGTAAGGTACAAATTCCCAATGCTTAGTGTCATCATATTATAAACTTAAAAATGTACCGATTAAAAATAAAAAATAAGATTATAAAAAAATCAAAAAGCTTTCAAAAAACAAAGAAATTGCTCAAGATCACACTATTGTGAAACCAGAGACTGAAACTCCAAAATTAAAATTCATGTTCTTAACCATTGGTATAATAGCCCTACATGGATATTTCCTTTTTATATTAGTTAATTTTATTGGTACATTTAAGGTATACAATGTAGTGACATTTATCATTGGAAATTTGTACCTTTACATAATCCATCTTGGTTCTTATTTTTTCCCCATTCCCCTGCTCTCCCTTCAACCCCCTCGACCTCTTCCTATCTATAAAGACTTTGTTTCCATTTTTTCTTTTTCTCATGTTAATTCCATTCCCATATTTCTTTTCTGGTACCCCTCCCATTTCTCCTTTTGCTTTGCACCTTTTCTTCCTATTTAAAATTATGTATTATACCTTTAAGTCCTTATTTACACTTTCAGTTTCTCACACTAGAGAAGCTATTCAGTATTTACACAAATATGTCCTATTTATTTCACTTAAGAGTGTAGCCTCAATGTGCATCCATTTAGCTATAAATGTCTGTAGTTTCTCATTCTTTATGGCTGAGCAGTACTCCATTTTATATTAAAAAATACATTTTCTTTATCCAGCCTCCTGTTGATGGGCAACTGGCTATTTCCAAGTTTTAACTATCACGAATTGTGCTGCTATGAACATGGGTGCACATATATCATTGTGGTATGATTCTTTTAATTCTTTGAGAAAGATACCCAGCAGTGGGGTATCAGTGTCAAATGGAACCTCCAATCCTAGGTCTTTGAGGTATCTCCATATTGATTTCCACAGTGTTCACAACAGTCTGCACTCCCACCAGCAGTGGAGTAGGGTTCCTCTTTCCCCCAAGCCCTGCCAGGATCTGTCATTGGTTGATTTCATGATAGCAGCCATTCTTTCTGGGGTTAGATGAAATCTCAGTGTTGTTTTCATTTCCATCTCTTGAATGACCAGTGATGTTGAACATTTTTTCATATGTTTATTTGCTATTTCTACTTCTTTGTCTGAGAAATATCTATTCATTATTTGCAGATGACATGATACTCTATTTAGAAGATCCTAAGAACTCCACCAAAAGTCTTCTAGACTAAATAATGAAATTCAACAAAGTAGCTGGATACAAGGTCAACACACAAAAATCAATGGCTTTTCTGAATTTGAAAAACAGACTGAGAGAGAAGTGGGAAGAACAATCCCTTTCACAATAACATCCAAAAAATTGAAATACCTAGGAACTCACATAATTAAAGAAATCAAAGACCTCTACTCTTGAAAACTACAATGCTCTGAAAAAGAGATTAATGAGAATATCAGAACATGGAAAGACTTCCCTTGCTCCAGGATAGGAAGAACCAACATAAGGAAAATGTCCATACTTCCAAAACTGCTATATAGATTCAATACAGTCCCAAATGAAATCCCACCAGCATATCTCACAGATTTGAGAAAGCAATCCAAAAATTCATTTGGAACAAGAAGAGACCTAGAATAGCAAAAGCAATTCTAGCAGTAAAGACAAGGTAGGGGGTATCACAAAACCCTGACTTGAAACTATACTACAAAGCTACTTTGATTAAAAACAGCATGGTACTGGCAAAGAAACAGACCTGAGGACCAGTGGTACAAATTAGAAGATGCAGAAACGAGTCCAGACGCACTCAGCCACCTCATCTTCCACAAAGGAGTCAAACACCCTCACTGGAGGAAAGATAGTCTCTTTAATAAATGGTGCTGGAAATAATGGCTTTCAACTTGCCAAATATAAAAAGTAGACTATATCTCTCACCATGCAGAAAACTAAAATCAAAATAGAGTAAAGATCTAAATATTAAAACAGAAATGCTAAAGTGGCTGGAAAAGAGGTTAGGTAGAACTCTTGAAGACTTTGGTGTAGGAAAGGATTTTATGAACTAAACCTCAGTTGCCATGAACTACCACAAATAATAAACAAGTGGGATCTCTTATTAAAAAGCTTCTGTACAGCAAGAGAAACAACCAATAGTGTGAAGAGACAACCCACAATGTTGGAAAACCTTTTCACCAGCTCTTCCTCAGACCAAGGTCTAGTGTCGAGAATATATAAAGAATTTTAAAAAATCAGACCTCCCAAATTTAAAGACCCAATCCAAAAATGGGCATCTGAAATGATATTTGCTTTTTATTGCACTTTTAAGTTTTAGCCTTCTTTTTAATTGATGTTCCAGTCTTTTGTGTTTTTGTTTACTAAGGATACAATATATTGGATACTTCTTTTTGCATGGATTTGCTATACATTTATGTGATACTAAATCCACAACTCATTGGCTACCTTTCTAGTTTGTTAACATTTTGATTATTTTCATAACTACAGTGTAATAACAGCAAAGCTATAATGTCCTCTTGCTCTTCTCCCAAAATACATTTGGCTGTTTAGCCTATTTATATGAATTTAAGGTGCATTTTATTAAACTTCAAATATTTGTTTGAGAATTTGATTGGCCCTTATCATTAATTTGAGTCACTTATTGTCCATTTCTTCAGTAAGAAAATCTGTCGGTTTTGCTACTCTGTACCAAGTACTGACCTATAAGCCAGGTCTCCAGAAATAATACTGCAGAAAAAAGTCCCACCAGCTACACCTCTTAACATTCTTGCTGGAAGATATTAAAAATAAGCTAAGAAATAATTAAAATCTGTACTCTGTCAGGAGGCAAGAAGAATTATATCATTTAAAAATAAAGACAGATTTCACTTCTCTGCTCTAATGATTATATTCCTTTGTAGGTTCTTTTTCCATTTCCTAGATTATACATTCTAAAAAATCCCTTCCACCATGATATGCTGCCTCATCAGAGGCTAAAAACACCAGGGGCAACTAACCAAGAACTTGAACCTCCAGAATTGTGACCCAAAGTTTTATCTCAGTTACTTTGTTATAGTGACAGAACACATAAAATGCACAGAACTAGTAAAATGTGATTACAACATTCCCTGTCATGCTTACCGGAGTGACTGTTAGGATGAAGCAACCTTGATATGATGTTTTCTTGCATTATAGAAATTGTTCTAAAGCTAGCTAACCTCAAAGATCACCACTTGTCTGCTAATTAAACAAAACTGTTTGGTATTAAAGTTCCTTATCTCAAAAATATTATTTCATATAAGAATTATTATTCTTTGTACATTTAAATGTACACTATAACAATTTTAAAACTTAAAACCTTCCATTATCAGGTCCCTATTCTTATATGTTAAACAAGAAATGGACTTGTAAAATAGTCATCTTTTAGCTTCCTGAGACTTTCAATGCAATGGTCATTCTAAATTGCACTGACTTTTGCATTATGACATAGCATCTGTACTTCTATACATTTACTATATCAGCAAAACTGCTGCGATTTACTTACACAAATGCAAAATACTATATTTTCAACCTTTTTGAAAATGATAACACCTGTTGTTTGGAACACAGTTGCTAACTGGTACAAAAGAAAACCATACATCATGGACTTTCAGCTAGACACTGGTGCTCCTTGAAGAATCTGAGTATGTATGGGTATCTTTGATAAAATGCAGATATTAAAAGCATTTACTGGGTCCAAATAAAGATTTTTCTTGGCAACATAATTACAAGAAGATGCAGAGAATGTTAGGAAAAAGAATGTTTTTCACTATGTGAATTGATGCTTTTTAATTCTATCTAAAAGCATTTAGCATCACTTGGAGTGCAGAAGTACCCATTTGGATCCAATCCTGTGAGCATGATCAGAAGAGAGGAAAAGAGGTCTGATTGGCACCTTTCTCTGCCAGAGAAGGGGAAAAATGAGGGCGCCAACCTGTACTTGATCGAGTACAGGGTCAATAGAAAAGCAGTAGCAAATTAGAGCTGGGAGAGTTGGGATTTTAGCTTTGTGGCTCTGCTGCCAGCCTCACAAGTGCAAGGTCCTGAGTTCGATCTCTGGTACAAAAAAAAAAAAAATTAGAGCTGGGGCAAGGTGTCTATGGTATACAAAAAATGACACTTAAGAGGATTAAAGTAACATGTCCAAGAGTGGCACTTTTACTCTCTTATTTGAGTGTGGTGCCTTAGACCACTCAGCCATCCTGACACTCTCTTATTTGAAATAGTCACTTATAAGTTTGGAGATGTCAAGGAATTAAGAATTGGCATACTACAGAGAAAATTTAGTCAGACAATTAACCTGAGTTTCTGCATATTGAAGCAGGAAAAGGATGATATTGAAAAGGGACATATTTGTTTCCACCAACCCAGTGTGTATCTTCCCTTTTATAATAAGAATAGCTCAGGTTGGTTTTTTTGGGTTTTTTGTTTTTTTGTTTTTTGTGTTTTTTTTTTTTGGTGGGGGGAGGATACTGCTGCTCAACACTCAGTCTATGCAGATGAGGCAGGGACTTGGAATGGGGTCAAGTAGTTACGAAGCTTGTGAATCCCTGGGTGCTGCTGGTGGCAAGCTTAAGACCCAGGGAGTGAATGTTTAAATTCTAGTCTGAGCTTCAAACACGTGATAACCAGCACAGGCTATGCTTTAGGTTTCAGTCCAAAAGCCAGTTGGCTTGAAAGCCAGAAAGGATTTATGTTTCAATCTGACTCTGAGGCCTAGAAAAAAAAAATCTAGTCTTAGCTCTGATATATAGGCACTAAGAGTTCCTTCTTAGCCATTGGTTTGATTCAAATTTTATTTGATTGCAACAACCCACTCTCATTAGGGAGGACAATCTGCTTTACTTAGAATACTGATTTAAATGTCAATCTCATCTGGAATCATTCTCATAATATACTCAGAGCAATGTCTGACTAAATGTCTGGACACCTCATGGCTTAAGTTAACACATAAACCACTACAAAGCATTTTCACTGCTGCCTCAGGGAGACAACTACTCTGGGAAATTTAGGCTACATGCAAAACAACATGACAAAAAGTTGTCTGCATCTTACTGGTTTATAAATGGGGAAAGAAACAGAGAACTCACATTTTAATTAAGCAAATCTTTTCTAATCATTTAAAAGTTCTTGTGTCAGGACAGACTTCCAGTTTACCAATGGCAAACAGTAGGGCAAATGAGGATGAAAAGGCCAATAGTGAACCACCAGGAGATCCTGAACTCAAAGCACAGGAAGTAACAAAACTGATCAATCAGGCTCTAGAAAAATTCAAAACAGAAATAATTTCCCAGATAACCATAGAGATAGTGAGCAAAATGGAAGTCATGATTCAAGACTCTAGAGCAGAAACTGACAAAAAAATAGATGGGCTCAGGACCATGATAGAAGCCATGAGGGCCCAGCATAAGAAAGAAATGGAAAAAATAAACACCCAACATAGGAAAGAAATGGAATCCATAAAACAGATTCAAACAGATATCCAGGAGATTAAACACTCTATTGAAAGTGTATGCAACAGAATAAAAGAATGCGAAGATAAACTCTCAGATATAGAAGATAAGATTGCAGTCAGTGACCATGAAAAGAGAAGTCTCTTAAAAACAGTAAGAGATCATGAGAAATCCATCCAACAACTCCTAGATGATGCAAAGAAGAATAACATAAGACTGATAGAAATACATGAAGTAGCAGGAGAAAATACAAATGACTTTAAAAAGCTGTTCGCAGAATTAAGGACAGAAAACTTCCCAAACAGAGGGGAAGAATTGGACATTCAGATAACTGAGGCATATAGGACCCCAACTAGCTACAATCAAAAAAAATCTACACCTAGACATATAATAATCAAGATCCCAGAAACCCAACAGAAGAACAAAATACTAAAAGCAGTAAGAGAAAAGAAACAAATCAAATACAAAGGAAAGCCCATCAGAATCACAGCAGACTTTTCAACACAA
>NW_022900928.1:124549129-124549701 GCF_012274545.1 Fukomys damarensis
ACACTGGAAAAATGGAATAAGAAGCAAAATCCAACAATATGTTGTATACAAGAAACACACCTAGTGCAAAAAGAAGCCCATAGACTGAAAGTGAAAGGATAGAAAACAATTCTCCATGTGACAGGAGCCCAGAAAAAAACAGGGGTAGAAATATTATTTGCAGACAAAGTAAATTTCAAACCAAAATTGATTCTAGTATTATTGATGTAGGACAGTACTGTATCATACCTCTATGAATGTAAAATATCTTGTGCCTGCTTTATGATACATAGTAGGGACCATGCTTTATCAGAGCTATATTTAATGATATTACTCTAGAATGTTCTCTTTCCAGATGATGAATAAGATGCTAATAAAAAAAAATGGTCCCAGGTATCACAACAGCAACAGAACTTTGCTGTTTTCTGGATATTATTCTTTTCTTTTTTGTTGTTGTTGTTTGCTTTGTTTTGCTTTGTTTTTAATGGAATGTGCTGAATATCTATAATTTTGTTCAGATGACTGCAGAACCTGGAGAAGCTGTTGCTGCTATCGATGTATAACATACTATTATTAGTCTTTTTATATAAATA